>NC_057808.1:472655861-472668101 GCF_018294505.1 Triticum aestivum
AAAGGACGTTGTTTTTCTAAACTCAACCAAATGGCCCCAAATTTTTTTCACACAATGGGATCACCATGGACATCATGCATGCCAATTCTCATCGATTTCCGATGCTCGATGCATTTACTAGGATTTTGCCGGCGAAAAAACCCCGAAACGCTGCCCGGATGTGATGCAACATTCGTTCGGTGTCCGGACTGGCTCAGATGTTTCATGGGGGCCTACATCGGGCATCCTCACATGGTGCCAAACTTTGGTGTCATTTCATGCAGGCCACCACATAGCACATGTGCAACCAGCATCATTCGGGTCTGCCGGAGGGGGAGCCCGAAGGACGTTGTTTTTCTAGACTCAAGCAAATGGAATTTTGAAATAGAAGAAAAATTATAATTAAGAAGTGAAACAGAAGACAACATACATTCATGGAATTTTGAATTTTAAAACTATAATAAGAAATAAAAGACAAAACACATACTTGATATACAACTATTTTTCAAATAGAAAACATTAAAATATTAGAATTAAGAAGTGAAATAAAAGACAACATACATTCATGCAATTTTGAATTTTAAAATTGTGAGAAGAAATAACAGAGAAAAAAATATTTGATATACTTTTTTTGAAATAGAAAACAGAAAAGATATATTATAATGAAGAGGAAACATATTATCTAGCATTTTTTGAATTTTAAAAGTGTCAGAATAACTGAAAGAGGAAAAATAGATTTGATTTTAAATTATTGTAAATATAAAAAGAAAATAAATATTTGATTGAATAAGTGAAATATACCACATTAATTTTCCATACGTTAGTGAATTTAAGAACTGTCACAAAAAATAAAATAGAATTGATTTTAAAATATTTTAAATATGATAACTTTTTTTAGTGGTAAACCAAAACTTTATTACGAAGTAGCAGCTCGGTTTAAATATGGTAATATTCTGCGCGCGGGTGAGGCTGGCTTGGGATGGCCCACCCGAAATAGGCCGAAGAGAGCGTCGCGCCGGGCACATCCGAGGGGTGCTGGGAGTTTAGTCCCACCTCGCCAAGCGAGGGGAGCTCGCACCGGTTTATATACCAGGCTGAGCCTCCCCTCTCAAGTTCCTTTCTAAAGCGGGCAGCACATTGCCTAACCCTATCTGTCCCTGCCCTGTGGGGCCTACTAGCAGTCTATATTTTCAATCCGGAGGGCCTGCATCCTGGCCCAATAAATGATTGGGTTCCTAGTCGTATGCAGGTCGTTGAATTGTGAACTATGCAGCTAGTAGGCGGACTTTTTTTTTCCATATTTCATTTTTTGCATTTGTCACATGTCAATTATTTGTTGTTCTTCAAATCACCTCATAAATTTGTATACATGCTCACTTACATGTATACGAATTTCAACAAGCCACTCTAAAATATAAAGAATATAACACAACATTGTTTCACACATTTGTGAATTTTATAACTGTTAGGACAAATAAAAGAGAAAAATATATATGATTTAAAATTATTTAAAACATAAAACTAAAAAGAAATATTATAATTAACAAGTGAAATGAAAGACAACCCCAAACTGTGTATCCAGGTAGCATTCCATTACACACCAAATGATCATATACGGTGTTTCGCTTCAACAAGTTCCTATTGACACATCTAACGCATGGACAATGGATCTTGGTATCTGAACTTTTTCCAGTGTATGCAAAATGAAGAAAACCATCTACGCCAGCCAAGTAGTCTGCACTTGGTCTACGAGAACTGAGTAACTTTTTAATGGTTGTTAGATCCGTCGACTCGCTGTGTTAAAGTAGCAAATGTCATTAGTGAATTTATTATAATGCTAAAAGGTTGAAATTGTATTGAACCATCAGTACTTTAATAGCTAATTTATTATAATACGGAATTAATTTCGCACTAATGGCCTCAACGTGAAATACATGGTTGTGCCTTTTATGACAGAGGTAATAAAATTGTCGGTTCTGATGGTTGCAGACAGAGGATTGGGGTTCTCAGGAATACATCCTGATCCAAATGATAATGTTGAAGCATGCATATTGATTTCTTAATACTTTTGTAATACTGAGCTAAGGCAAAGTGGACATCATATTCTGCAGTATGCGTTGTGACTCACAACGTTCTAAGTGCAAGATTTCATTTGCAGCTCTAACAGCACAACAAGGCATTGAGTTTTTCACAAGTTATGGGAAGCACGATTGGCACTGTGTGAAGGCAATGGAATTCCGAATTCTGAACATTATGAACTAGCGATATACTCAGTACTATTATGTAACGGAACGCGCCGTGTGTTCCTTTAAAGAAAAAAATTAAATGAGAGGCACAGCAGGGAGTTCTGAATCTCGAGCTCTCAAACCTTAGCTGGCGCAGTCTGACGACATAGAGAAGCAGCGACCCCCGCCGCCAGATTATGGAGAAGCAGCGTTAAAGGTAATGGTCGGGCGGAGGCGATGTCCTGCGCTCCCGCTGTCTCCTTGTCTTCCTTCTGTGGAATCGGGCGGCAGCTCCTGCGGCCGGTCGACGAGTGGATTCGAGCGCCGATAGGAGGCGGCGTGGGCTGTGGACTAGAGCGGCCGGTGGAGCCATGGAGGTATGGAATCGAGCGGATGCGACGCTTCGTGTGGACTCGAGCGGCGGCGGCACGGCCTCTCTGTGGCGGCGATGCGGCCAGCGCTCAGGTCGGGCGGCGGCGGAACAGGGGGTCGAGGCAAGAGATGAGGAACGAATTGATAAAGGTTAGAATTTTTTTGGTGTTTTCTTTTTGGAAAATTAATATTTACATAATTCAACCGGCTGATTTGAAGCTTCGTGTAGGTCGCGCAGGAGACGTCCAACTCTTATCGTGCGTGCGTGTGCCCACCTCCCAAAACTCGTTGCCACGTCTTTTCTCTACAAGTTTCTTATATCCCGTACGTGTCAAAAATAGGTTTCTTATCCCTATAGCAGCTGTCTTTTATCATGTATGCACGCGTTCTTGTATTGGCGGCTCGTGTACATGCCAATCGCACATAAGTAATCAATTGGGACCAAATTGTATTACAAGTAAGTATATTTATTTAAGTATAAGTTGCCTAAAAAATGGATTTGGGTTGGTCGAATTTCATGGAAAGGAAGACGGACGCGCGGCGAAGCACCGAGGTAGTCGACTGCGGCACCGGGGCAAGCTATAGCGAGGCATGGAGACACCGACAAGACCTCGGCCAGGAACAAGTGTAGTGCGCGATAGTCGGCGAAGGGATGGCCGGGGACGGTGGTGAGGGGAGGCCGGGGCTGCGAGGCTGGCATGGGAGCACCGCGGGGCGAGAGAGGCTAGTGATTCGACCAAGGGTCTGTGGGGCGGTTTGATGAAGAAGATGAACAACAAAGGTAGGATGTTGTACAATGCCACCTGGGCGTTGGTTTTGCATTAGACGACTCAAAAATGAATCACCCGGTCCAAAAACAGCTTCTAGTCGACAGATCTCTAACCTATCCTTTATAGGGAAATTGATCAAAATAGAACAGTTAGTTTTCACTTGAATAACACTTAAAATCACACAGCTGATCCAGGGGTGGTACTAGCCAGTTGATGCCTACCGCAACCTTTTCTCAGTTTTTTTTGGGGGGGGGGGGGTATTTGTGGTGATTGAAGTGAACCGGCCAGTTCAGAGCAAATCATTGGTTTCAACTACCCGTGTACGACCTAGCCAGCCGCCCACTCCCTAAAAAGTTAGGGTTCCTCTACCTCCCACCAGCGCCGGTCCACCCCGTCTCCGGTGGCCTTAGGGTCATGGGGCGGAGTGGATCCCGACCCTTGGCGGTGGTAGGGCTCCATTTTTAGATCTTTTTTCGAGTTTTGTTAGTGTTTGTGTCTTACTCGGGAAAGCAAGACGGTGGTGGCTCCCTGAAGATGGAATAAAGGTGTTCCCGTCTAGTCCTCATTCCGTTGATGCGTCTAGCATCGTCAGTGGACGTGTGGATTTCTGGTGTGTTGGTTTCATGGGACCTTAGCACGACGACTTCTCGACTGTCTACTACAACAAGGTTTGACCCGCTCCGACGAGGGAGAGGCGATGACAGCGGCGCACCTTCGACTCGCTTCAGTGCTTGTAGTCGTCTCAGTGCCTTATTTCTATCCCATCAATTAAATCACAAACACAACTTGGTGAATATAAAGCAATCATCGGTTCTGATTGCAAATACCTTTCCCCATGGTACTCTCGAAGAGAGCACTACTCTCATCACTCCCTGCAAAGGCGTGACTCCACAAACTCACTTGTCTCTCATGTTGCCTTACCATAGATGGTGGGAAAGTGCATCTCTCTGCTGGACACCGCCGGTGCCACTATTGCGAGGAGCATCTCTTTGTTCTGAGGATACAGGAGGCGAAGCGAATAGGTCAGATCATTATATATGCGTGCACGTCACGTCGTTCGGAGGTTCCTTGCTCTCTCGCCGTCGGAGTCCTTTGGGAGCACCTGTACTTCACCTGTCTTCTCACATTGCAGCAGGCGCGGGGGCTTCCCTCCTCAATCGACCTCCCTCTACAGTCAATGACGGATCATCAATCAATTCCTCGCACGTACATGAATCTCTTTTTCCCGGCCAGGTCGTCGGACTCCACAGGCGGCGTGGGCACGCAACATCCGCAACATCCATATCAGGAGGTGTCAATCGAGGCGCACCACCAGTCCACCACCTCGGAGTCGCCGGACTTGGAGGTGGCAGTACGAATGAAGGTAAGTAATTGTTTTTTACAACGTTTGCTATACAAATTCACAAATTTATATTGTTATATTCACTTCATAAAGAAATTACTATTTATAACTATATATTATTTCCTTCTCAATAATGAAATAAATACAAAATATGCTCCATTTTTTCCATTTTAAACATTTCTCGAATTATTTATAGATCTAATATTTTTTCTCCAAACAATTTTTTTTTGCCAAACAGTCTCCGGATTATTCCCGCAAAAAATTCCTCCAGATCTCAATTTCCCTCCTCCACTTCTCGATGGACAAAAATTTCCTCCAGAGCTCCCAATTTAGTCCCGCTTAATTTTCCCTCCGGTTAACTAACAAAGCGCTAAATAAATTAGATCGCTAATCCCATCTGCATCATTCGCGCCGCCCTCAAAGCCACACCTCGGCGGCCTCCGTCGCCGCCCCTCAGGGGCCACCTCGCCGCCCCTCCAACGCTCGCTGCATCCTCATCCGACGCCACCTGTCAGCGGCTACCCACGCGCCTGCCCGTCCGTCAACGCCCGAGTGAAACCATCGCTGCCCAGATCTGCCTCAGTGGTTTGCATCGTTGTGGCAACGACATCGTCGATCCTCAACTCTGGAACTAAATCCAGAAGGACTACACCATTCTCGCGGCTGGTATCGATCTAAACTCCCATTTCGTTGCTTTCTCCCTTCTATGCCTGACTGATTCCTTTCCTCCTCCCTTTGTTTTCCTCTCTGAATCTGGTATTAGGTTTGTGCGTACCAGGCAGTAAATCAACCTGTGGTTAATTTAGGATAAGAATGGAGGATGGGCTGTAATCATTAGTCACTATGTTAAACTGAGATACGACTTATAGTCTGGTTTTTGTGCACTGCAGAAGTAGTACCATGTTCTCTGAATTTTTTTATTCCTCTGCAGTTTTGTGTGCTACAAGCCTATCACATTAGTATTCTCAACATGAATGCTGGCAATATTACCATTGACCTTAGCATCTATATATACGTGAGATGTTGGCTGCTTTTCCCCCCTTTTGCAGTTTAAGGTTTCAGTCATTAACCCCCTGATTTTGTAGGCTGTAATCCCCTCATTAGTACTGATATATGCAGTAGTTATACAATATTAGGGGCCCCAGATCTTGTACTCCGAAATTCATAGTATATCTTGTAGAGTACTGATAGTACTCTGAGATCAGTACTCTGAAATGCATAGTACTCAGAGTAGTACTGATATATGCAGTACTTCGACAAAAATTGGGACCAAAGATCTTGTACTCTGAACTCTGATTATTATTGATATATGCAGTAGTTAGATTGGGGCCAAAGATCTTGTACTCTGAACTCTGATTAGTACTGATTTTTAAAATTTATGTACCCTGAAATTCATAGTACATCTTATACAGTCAGTATTCAGTTTATACCCTTGATTTAGGAAGTCAGTATGTGCACTGTGTACTAAAACTAAGCTTGGTCAGAGAAATAACAACCTTGGTGGTGGCTTGACCAGCAGTATATTGTATCCTCCATCGTGTAAAACACTTACATATTATCATGTAATTTTCCTCCAATTCTGTATGAATAAATCCTAGATTTTAACAACAATATGTCATTGTAGATGGCTGTGGAAAATTGGAAAATTAGCCTGTCCTATGAAGGTATTGTCAATATATTCGACATGTGTTAGTTCATTTTCAGCTCCTCTTTATAAATATTTCATTTTGTAGAGAGTTCATGCCAATGGACCCAATGCAGAATACATAGTGATCAAACCCAGAGATACAACAATGGTAAATTTGTTTATTTATTACTACACTTTATAAGTGTCTAATAACGAATTAATGCCTATTCATGTAAAATGCAGAATAAAACTCACCCACATCGACATGGCACGCACGAAGATAATGACATTCTGTCAGGCAAACAGGTTAGAATCTTCTTGTTACTCATGCTATAAAGGATAGACTACAACTTATTAATGTACTTACATTGTTGTATAGAAGCATCATCTTGAAAATGAGGGCTGCAATAAACTCTCATATCAAGCACCATCATCACCAGCCCATCCTGTTTTCGATCCTATTTTTTATGGAGAGGTAATGGTTATCTCTTGAGAAATCTGCTTCCTAGGCAGTGATAGGAAACATTTTCCATATGAATTATTGATGGCGTGATTTGTTATTCACGCACTTTTAGTTAAAATATCATGTTGTACTAGCGATTTCTCATTCAAGTGCAATCCAATATTGATACTATTGACTCATATTTGTTTGTATAATGCTGAATGAATGAGTTTCTGCATTTTAAGTTCGATTTGCATGGAATGGACTCTCCTGAGGTTATAAAATGATGTTGGCACATGTAATATTTGATGAATAAAATGTACTGTGAACTTTGCATTGCAAAATCACAAGGATAAATCATTTTTCCTCTTATGTTTATCTGTAGATGAGAAAGAGCAGGGAGAATATGGATGGAAATTTGACTAGAGTACACAAACAAAGCACTCAAGACAAGTCTGTAGTCCATGTGTCCTCTAAGCAGAAACGTAGTCCTTCCATGGAGGTAATAAAAATAGCGTGTTCATACTAGATTCATGTTCACAAAATTGGTTTTTATTACTGTATATTAATTTGAACCTCATTTCAGGTTGGCACAAAAGTGATTCTGAAGTCCTCAGTATATCCAAACAAAAGGCATGTGGCACATGCTAGCATTTTGGGTTGCAATTAAAAAAATGGTTGGTGGTGTTGAGCTAGGTCGGTAGTTCATAGAAGTGCAAGTTGATCAACCTATTGAGGAATGTGAGCTCTTGGTAAGGGAAAGGGAAAATTGTAGGACAATTGGCGATACTTTCACCTCTGGATTAACAATTGCTTGGCCTTCAGCATGTGTAGGTCAATGTTTAACTTCTTGGGTTTTGTTAAATTAAATTTATGATATACTTAATGTAGTCGTAACTGATTTTTTTTTGTTGCAGATTGAGAGGTTCAGTGGTTGAGTTGATTTGGATGATTTTGCTTATGAGGAATCGAGATGCAAATATGACATATTGATGCAAGATATATTCGAGGGGCACATTCTAGTGAACATGAATAGGGGTGTCACATGGTATCAATGATAGGAAATCTTTCGCATACTATAGTTTACATTAATGGGTTGAGAAACGTATTTTTCCCTAAAATATGGATCTTCTATATGTTTATTGTTACAAATGCTATGGAATGGCATGGACCATATTGATATTTTATATCCTCGTGCATATATGCAAGCTTTATGTCCATGGCCTTTTTATATAGTATACACTGTGTGTCATATGCTTATCGATTTTCACTATGAGAAAGTATAAAAACAAAAATGTATTGATACAATATTTCATAAAAAATGGTTCCAATAGCACATTGTACTAACTATGTCGTGTTACTATAGTTAGGAAAATGTGTTACTAGGTTGGCTACCAATCACCACTAGAGATGTTACAATATATACAAAAAAATTGTTACTGTTGCATTGCTACAATAAAGAAAATATGTTGCTGAAATATCAAAACCTGTTACAAAGGCCTATTGTAATTAATGCGAATCATTAATAATTGTGTTGCAATTTTGTTAAAGCGTGTTACTAACCATGTTACTACACCAGGAAAAACATGTTACAAAGTGTGTGCCTATAGTTCTAAAAAAGTGTTACCAGGGCCTTCGGTAACACACATGGCGTGTGTTGCAACAATACTTAGTAACACGTTTAAATACATATAGGAACAACTCTTATGTGCTACAGTAGACACCACGTAGTAACATAGCCTACAGGAACACATACAAAAGTGTGTTACTGTGTGCTTCAGTAACACAATATCTAAGCTGTAGTAGCACATCAACGTGTTACAAAAGATCAATCCTGTAGTAGTGAACATATTATCTTGCATATTTTGAATTTTAAAACTGTCAGAATAAATGAAAGAGGAAAAATAGATTTGATTTTAAAATATTTCAAATATAAATAAGAAAAGAAATACCTAAACATCATGGCAATGCACATATGGTCAGGGAAGCAACAAACAAAAAGAAACATGACAAAGAGGAATTGTAGATATCTCCTAAGCAAATCCTATCTGCAGTACAATAACATCTGCATTTTTTCTCAAAGAAAGGCTTCCCCCTTCCGATTTTCATTACTAAAAACCCACTTCAGAACCAAAGTATTCATCCTAGCACTACCAGATTCCAACACATCGCAGCATAAACCCATATAACCAAAAGCCAGCATGGCCTGCAGTCTGCCTAACCCATCATCCTGGGCTTACCAAGTTCACGAGGACACCAAAATAACAGCAAAAACTACTAAAACATCGCAACAAAGTAAAGGCCACATCTTCAGCAAGAAGTAGTCTTCTTTTTTTATCCTTCCAGTCTTGCCACGTTGATTCTCCACCCCTGCTTCGCTGTGTACACTTCACTTGCTACTCGCTCTAGCAGTCTTGCTCCCAGCTCCAGCACCTTTTTTTGTAGCTCCTTTGTCTGCAAAATAGACCAATCAACAATCCAATGCCTCATTAGTTTGATCATAGAGAAAGTAAAAATGGGATTGTTTTTGAAAACAAAAGGATAACATATGCATTGCATTAACAACTGTAATACATAACTTAACAGGTTGAACACATCACATTTGCACTACATAAACGTCATCAGTACATAACTTAACAGCAAATTAACACCTACTGCAGTTCTTTGGGTTTGATAGCATAGTACTATATAAACCAAAGTATTTTAAAAAGAGGTTATTGCATTTAAGCACTTACCAACTCTATTTTTAAAAAAGAGGCTACAGTTTTTATGCAGAGAAATAACTATAGTTTTCTCAATAATACAGTATTAAAATCACAGTTGTTAGGGGCAACCAAACAACTCATTGTAAATAAAACTAAGGTAATCTCAAATATTGAATTATTCTCAAAGAACTTAGAACATACTATGCCATCGAACGAGGCCAAACTAACTCACACAGATAGACTAACTGAAGACACTGACATGCCATCACTCTGTTTTCTTGTCTTCAACTTCTGGATGCACTGTGAGTGACAAATGCCCATGCGGATGTAGGTCTCCGCTTCAATCGGCATGGTCCTGTCTCCGAGCTGCGGGATCCCTGCCCCCATAATCTGCACGTCTGCCGGCTGCTCCTGGACAACATCTTCCTGCTCCTCCTCTCCATCACTGTCGTCCAGTAGCACAACAACCTCCTCTTCCGTGCTCTCATCATTGCTCTGCTCCACATCTTCGCTATCACTCTCATCCTCGCTCTGCTCCACATCTTCACTATCACTCTTATCCTTGCTCTGCTCCACATCACTGTCAGAGTGAACATTGGACTGATCAACCGGAGCTGGCACCGCGAGCACCACTCCGACAAGATCTGGCACTGGAACAGGAGGGGCGCGGCGGCGGGAGCGGTACATGTACCACCTCGCACGCTGGCGCGGATCCGGGGAGTTCTCCGCTTCTTTCATAGCCCAGAGGAAAACCTGGACTGGAACAACTCCTCAAGCAGCACCAAACAAGGATTTCTTCTCATTGCCCATAAGCACTTTGATGAGACCCCTACCGTGGTCGATGAACATCTGCAAGCTAGGAAACCAGCTGCAGATCTCCTGTACGTTCGCCCTCTTCTCCACATCGCCCTGATAGAACTTCCCAACCGCCTCCTCCTACTTTTCTTGAGCGCGGCGGCAATCACTTGCCGACCGCGACCTACTACCCTTCTTGGCCCCCATCGCCGGCGACGCCATATGTGAGATGTGAGCGCACGGAGTGAATGGGGAACGGCAGCAAGACCTAGGGTTCGTCTCCGCGAGATGAAATGGGGAATTTTTCCTCTCTCCAGCTGATAACCGCGTGTGAGGCCGGCCTAGTACGACCCACCCAAGTTAGGCCCAAACCAGAGCCGCGCCGGGCACAGCCTCGGGGTGGTGGGAGTTTATTCCCACCTCGCCAACCGAGAGGAGCTCGCACCGGTTTATAAACCCGGCTGAGCTATCCATCTCAAGTTCGTATCTAAAGTAGGCAGCTCATTGCCTAACCAGTCCCTCTCTGCCCTGTGGGGCCTACCGGCAACTTATATACATTCCCCACGGGCCTGCATCCTGGCCCAATGGGTTACTAGTCGTATGCAGGCCGTGGGGTTTCAAATATGCTGTTGATAGGTGGGCATTTTTTTAATATTTATTATTATTTTTTGCATATGTCACATGTCAAATTTTGCACACAAGTTTGAATCATTCAAATTATCTATTTTAAATTAAATAGAAATTTGAAAAAATTTGAAAAATGTTTGGACCAAACATTGCCACCATGTGAGGATGCCCAAAGTCATTTTCTACATTTTTATTTAATATTTTGCATATGTCACATGTCAAATTTTGCACACAAGTTTGAATCATTCAATTTTCCTATTTTAAATTAAATAGAAATTTGACAAAATTCGAAAAATGTTTGGACCAAACATTGCCACCATGTGAGGATGCCCAAAGTCATTTTTTAAATTTTTATTTATTTTTTTGCATGTGTCACATGTCAAATTTTGCACACAAGTTTGAATCATTCAATTTTTCTATTTTAAATTAAATAGAAATTTGACTAAGTTTGAAAAATGTTTGGACCAACATTGCCACCATGTGAGGATGCCCAAAGTCATTTTTTAAATTTGTATTTATTTTTTTGCATATGTCACATGTCAAATTTTGCACACAAGTTTGAATCATTCTATTTTTCTATTTTAAATTAAATAGAAATTTGGCAAAATTTCAAAAAGTTTGGACATTGCCACCATGTGATGCTATCAAAAACTGAAGTATTCTCAAAGAACTTATAAAATACTTTGCTATCAAAATCTGAAGTATTCTCAAAGAACTTATAATACACATTGCCACCATGGTCACCTCAAAATTTGCACACATGATCTCCTATTCAAACACAGCTAGGTTTCCAAGGCTTTATATTTTTTTGAATTTATACTGCCCTCTAGACTGACTGATCAAAACATCGGTCTATACCTCAAGGGGGCATTGTCAAATATCTGTTTTCCAAATTTTCTTTCATAGCCATGTTTGGCACATGCAGGTCACCATGTAAAAGAAAATTTGGGTGATTTGGAGGTGGTGGAAAAAATCACCTTTGTCCCTCCGTAATGAGGTCATTTTTTGGACCTCCTCTAAATCACCTCAAAATTTGCACACATGATCTCCTACTCAGACATAGATAGGTTTCCAAGGTTTCACAATTTTTTTTTATTTTTTTGAATTTTTTATGCCCTACCCAATGCCAGTTCAAAGCAAGCGGCTTCACGGAGCCACTATAAATTGTACAAAGGTATAAAAAGAGGAAATCTTTCTTATTCTTTCTATTTATATCAAGGAGATTGAGGTCATTTGGAGGTGGTGGAAAAAATGACCTTGCTACAAGAACTAGATTAGGTGAGACCAAACGGTCCGTCCGAAATGAGGTCATTTTTTGGACCTCCTCTAAATCACCTCAAAATTTGAACACATGAT
>NC_057808.1:472668317-472682080 GCF_018294505.1 Triticum aestivum
TTTTATGCCCTTCCCAATGCCAGTTCCAAACAAGCGGCTTCACGGAGCCACTATAAATTGTACAAAATTATAAAAAAGGAGATCTTTCTTATTCTTTCTATTTATATCAAGGAGATCATGCCTACAAAAATTGAGGTAATTTGGAGGTGGTGGGAAAAATGACCTTGCTACAAGAACTGGATTAGGTGAGACCAAACGGTCCGTCCGAAATGAGGTCATTTTTTTGACCTCCTCTAAATCACCTCAAAATTTGCACACATGATCTCCTACTCAAACATAGATAGGTTTCCAAGGTTTCACAATTTTTTGAATTTTTTATGCCCTGCCCAATGCCGGTTCAAAAAACACACGGCTTCACGGAGCCACTATAAATTGCAGAAAAGGAGATCTTTCATATTACAAAAAATCAACTTGAATTTCATGAATAAACTCCTTCATATTACAAATAATCATTAAATCTTAATTCAAATGTTGTTTTTTGCACACACACACACACCAACTTTAACTACTTTTTATTATTATTTGATGAAATGATGGAATATGTGCTCAGTTATTGGAATATTTGATCATATGGTGGAGTATTTGCTATTTTGCTTACTCAAATGATGGAAATATGTCATATGTGTGGGTGAACAATTTCCACTTCACTAAACAACATTAATTAACTTAACGCAAAGTTGTACATTTGGTAGGATTTGCTTATGGGCACAGCATGGGAATTAATTGCATCATTGCCACAGCATGTTCCACATGGCCACAACATGGGAAGTGTTTGCAGCATGTCTGATCAGTGAAGCAACACTGATGCACCATGTCTGATCATTGCAGCAGGTAGATTCAGAAAATGCACACTCAAACAAATCATACATCACAACATCTAAATCTAAGGAACCATAATGGCAGATTTAAGGGACACAAATATAGATAGCAATATAGATTACTACCATAGATAGCAGTATCCACACAGCACACTTGCTGATGCAGACACCTCCAAGTTCAGACCACTACGAGGTTCACATCACAGTACTACACTTAGATAAAGTTCATACTACATTACCACATAAAGTTTCCACCATCAGACTACCACATTAAGTTCACCAAAAGCACTGAGGCTTCCTCCATCTCATGACAACCAAGGTCTAGGGCAACTACATGTTAGGGATTCCTAGGACCTTCAGGAGGGCAGCATGCTGCACCCTGATCTTGTAGTCATCACCGCTGATCGTTGTAGCCCGACAATGTTCCATAAGATGCTCCATTAACCCAGGCCTGGGCTTGGGCTTGCTGTAGTAGGGGCAACGGAACTTGTCCATCTTCGGGTAGTGGTACATACCAGATCCCTGGGCCCTTATCTTCTCCACCACCTTCTCTGCGAAGGACTTGACGTTCCCCTCGACCACATCATCTCCAGAATCATACTGCACACATTAATGACTGACATTAATACATTATGCATTCAAATACTATAAACATGCAAGACGAAATCAATGCACAAATAACATTTCAAGTAGCCCTTACCTCGTACGACTCATCTTCATCTCTATCATATGGGTAGAACCCAGTCATGTCAAACTTCCTCTTGTTGCCCACAAGATCCTCCTTCTGCTATATTGTCAAGCAAGCAAATCAATTGCAAGGGATTGAATTGCAGTTCAAAGAATGTCATTACAAACAAACTTGTCAATGTGAACCACAAAGGTATGTTGCAAGTGACCAATATTGTTAATATATTTTCCAATGCAAAAAATTTAATATGAAACCTACAGATAAACAAATAAAGCTACCTAAACAATTTGTTTTTGCATAATGATGGAAAGCTCCAAACTATATTGAAAAAGTGCACATGTTACACATGGTATGTACATTTCAACAACTAATTGATAGACTATGTATTATGCTATCTAGGTATTAAACAGTATGGTTATCAACATACAAGTTCATTGATATGGACATACAAATAAATGCTTTCCTTATAAATACAGAATCTAAGCAACCAATCAACAAATAATTTTTTTCCTTCATATATGCTAATGAAAATCCTAGCTGGATTCTTGACATTCCCTGGATTAACCCAACACTTTTCCTTTGTGTATGTCCAAGTTATGAGGTTGAAACAGATCCAATGTTAACTACTAGACATCAAATAAGGAACCCAAAAGGGATAGAAATATGTCTTCATGCAATTGTAAATGTTTTGGTCGAGACACTAATCTTTGTTAGCTCAAAAGAACATCAAGGCGTAGCTAAAAAAGCCTACACAGTGAATTACTTGGGGACATACAAATCCAGATTTTGCTTTTGAACATGCATATGTAGGTATAATCAATAGCCATTCCTCTCTTTTTTGCAAGCAACCACGCACTGCAAATTATTACTTTCTTATATATGTGCAGTAAATTTAACAATGATAAATTTATTCACCAGTGAAATAGCAGGTTTTGACGGACAATGCAAATAGGACCTTTATATATAACTTGAGGAAGTTTTATATTCAACGTGGATTTGTAGTGAGCACATAACCTAAAAGATGAGATATAAGCGCAAATATTACTGCAATGCAGTTTTTAAACAGACATTTAGAGATATAGAAACTATTTTTTTGTTATATTAACAAGAGCTAGCCATACCTATAAACTATGAATTTATATTATCAGGTTTTCATTTCATTTCAAATATTAATAAATATTCAGTGACTTACTCTATGAATATATAGTGGATTTATTTCAGAGAAAACGTCAAATTTCCAATCGAAATCGTTTGGAGCTAGCTAGTACAACAGTACAATCAAGGAGGCAGATAGTCAAAATATCTAGAATACTATTTAGAGAGACTGAAATTCCAATCATGCATGTTTAATGGTCTATAGACATAAATTCACATGAACATTGAAGCTACGTGTGAAAAAATTGAAATTATGTCAACATACTCATACTTCTTGTTCTTGAAATATCACCTAGCCTTTTTTATCTTACTATCAAATGCAGTATGGTATGAGCAGTTCTGAATGAGCACTCATAGGTCAGAATGAGTGAAATGGTGAAGCCTAACTCCTACATCTAATTAAAATACCCTAACTCCAACATCTAATTAAAAAACACTAACTCCTAGATCCACTGGATCATTGAATCACAAAGTTTACTTACATATATCATTGGATATAAATGAATCCAATACAAATAACCCTAACTCATACATCTAATTTAAAAAAAATCCTAACTCTTACTTCTACTGCATCATTCAGTCACACAATTTAATTACATTTACCACTGGCTATAAATGAATCCAATACAAAAAACCCTAACTAAACATCTAATTAAAAAACACTAACTACTACATCTACTACATGATTCAATCACAGAAACTATATATAACTGGCTATAAATGAATCAAATACAAAAAAAACCTAACTAAACATCTAATTAAGGAACCCTAACTACTACATCTACTGGATGATTCAATCACAAAATCTACATATCACTGGCTAAAATTGAATCCAATACAAAAAAACCCTAACTAAACATCTAATTAAAAAAAACCCTAACTACTACATCTACTGGATAATTCAATCACAGAATCTACACATCACTGGCTAAAACTGAATCCAATACAAAAAAATCCTAACTAAACATCCAATTAAAAAACCCTAACTACTACATTTACTGGATGATTCAATCACAGAATCTATCCAAACTTCTATGTACCCCATCCCTCAATCTGGCTACTTCTAAACTAATCTAATAATCATATGTGGTCCACCATTCTTGCATGAATCAAATACAGAAAACCCTATAATGAAGAGAAAACTTCCCATCCAACTAGTCTAACCCTCCATCCAACTAATCTAAAGCAGAGAAAACCCTAAAATCTAAGAACTACCAACTAAAAGGGATAAGCAATTACCTCCTGCTCCACCTGCTCCTCGCCAGAGCCGGCCTCCACCTTCTCCACCTTGTGCGCCTCGCCAGAGCCCGCCTCCACCTTCTCCACCTTCTGCGCCTCGTCGGAGCTCGCAGAGCGGGCGCATCTGGCTGGACTGCGCCGCTCCAGCCCGCCTCCACCTTCTCCAGATCTACAACATCTGCTGCACCGCACTGGACGCCGGCACGTCCCCTCACAAATGTGCCCGCCGTGACCTGCTATGCCATCGCCACCAGATCCGCGCCCCAATCGGGGTGCTCGCCTCCGGCGTCCTCCATGGCGATGGAGGTGATGGAGAGGATGCGGTTGGGGACGGGTGAGGGAGTCCTGGACTAAGGGGTCCTCGGGCGTCCGACCTGTTATTCATGGGCCGGACTGGTGGGCTGTGAAGACATGAAGACCGAAGACTGTACCCGTGTCCGGATTGGACTCTCCTTGGCGTGGAAGGCAAGCTTGGCGACCAACATGAAGATTCCTTCTTATGTAACCGACTCTATGTAACCCTCGATCCCTCCGGTGTCTATATAAACCGGAGGGCGTAGTCCGGATCAGATATACTCATTACCATAGTCATACAGGCTAGACTTCTAGGGTTTAGCCATTACGATCTCGTGGTAGATCAACTCTTGTAACACTCATCAAGATCAATCAAGCAGGAAGTAGGGTATTACCTCCATAGAGAGGGCCCGAACCTGGGTAAACATCGTGTCCCCTGTCTCCTGCAACCATCGACCTTAGACGCACAGTTCGGGACCCCCTACCCGAGATCCGCCAATTTTGACACCGACATTGGTGCTTTCATTGAGAGTTCCACTGTGCCGTCGACGAAAGGTTCGATGGCCCCTTCGATCGTCCATAGTGACGCTGTCCAGGGAGAAACCTTCCTCCCCGGACAGATCTTCGTGTTCGGCGGCTTCGTACTGCGGGGCAACTCGCTTGGCCATCTGGAGCAGATCGATAGTTACGCTCCCGGCCATCAGGTCAGATTCGGAAGCTTGAACTATGTCGCGGACATCCGCGGAGACTTGATCTTCGGCGGATTCGAGACCGCGATGATCGCTCCCCCCCGCTCCGATGAACATGACTTAAACCTATCATCGGGTCTTAGAGCCGGAGCAGATCGTGCCATCCGAGGCCACAGAGTCCGCGGCGTTCGAGCCGCACACAGACTCGACACCCTGCAATATTTGCGTCAACGGAACTCCGGACTCGTCTCCGGCTATAAGTTTCGGATCATGTACACCTGCGGACACCGAACTGGATCGGTTATCGATTTTCGAATTCAGCGCCGCAGACCTCTTCCAGCACTCACCTTTGGGTGATGTGCTAAACTCTTTAAAGAATTTGTCCTTGGAGAAGGACTCACAGCTGAACTATGTCCGGTTCGAGCTAGACGCAGATAATGGGGAACTTCGTTTCCCACCCGCCACCCACTTGATAGCCACTGTCGAGGACTTAACCGACATACCCGATTATGGCTCCGAAGACATTGACGCGCCAGTCACCGGACGTGGGACGGCCACCACTTCGTACGACGTGTACATAGTCGACACACTTAAAAAAGCGCGCAACAATGGCAACGGAGAAAATAGTACTCCGGACGACGCCGAAAACAATGAAGACCCTGTTGGAGCAAGATCCGAACAGGAGGAACAGGAAAACAGGCAAGCCAGCCCCGATGAAAAGGCCCTGCCTAGCGAAAATTTGGAGGACGACAATTACCTTCCGCTCTCCGAAGACGAGGTAAGCCTCGGCAACGAAGACTTCATCGTACCCGAAGAGCCCCTCGAGCAGGAGCGCTTCAAGCGCAAGCTCATAGCTACGGCAAGGAGCCTGAAAAAGAAGCAGCAGCAGCTTCAAGCTGACCAAGACCTACTCAATAATAGATGGACCCAAGTCCTGGTCGCCGAAGAATACGGCCTTAGTGGCCTGGCCAAAAGCTACCCGAAGCATAGATTGTTACATTAGTTCGATGACGAGGCGTTGGAGCCCGTACCATCATCACACAATGCGGCATGTCGTCGACAATTTCCGTCCGGATAAAGAGGCAACTCAAGCCGAACACCAGACTGCCCCACCGCACCAAAAAGGCAAGATTAATGCAGCTCACGGTTATCCAGACAACCTGCAGCGAGACATGGATAGTAGGGCAGGACACGCAAGACCGATCTACGGATCGCGAAAGCATACCTCGACACGCGATGACAGCTACTATTCGGACGCGACAAACCTAGCCATGCCCGAGCCGAAAACCGCAAATGGATTCCTTCGGAGTTACGTCGCAGTGTGGCCCAACATAGAGGCACCGCACACCCGCTTTGCTTCACCGATGAAGTAATGGATCATGAATTCCCCGAAGGATTCAAACCCGTCAATATTGAATCATACGACGGAACAACCGATCCCGCGGTATGGATAGAAGATTTTATCCTCCACATCCATATGGCCCGTGGGGACGACCTCCACGCAATTAAATACCTCCCACTAAAGCTAAAAGGGCCAGCTCGGCACTGGTTAAACGGCCTGCCTGAAAATTCCATAGGCAGCTGGGAGGACTTGGCGGAGGCCTTCCTCGACAACTTTCGAGGAACATACGACCGGCCACCGGATGCTGATGACCTAAGTCACATTGTCCAGCAGCCCGGAGAGTCAGCCAGGAAGCTCCGGACTCGGTTCTTAGTCAGAAAGAACCAAATCATCGACTGTCCGGACGCGGAAGCGCTTGCGGTTTTCAGACACAGTGTCCGGGACGAATGGCTGGCACGTCACCTCGGTCAAGAAGGACCTAAATCCATGACAACCCTCACTGCTCTGATGACCCGCTTTTGTGCGGGAGAAGACAGCTGGCTCGCTCGTAGATGCAATAGCGCCAGCGACCCGGGCACTTCCAAAATCCGAGATGGCAACGGCAAGCCACGAAGAAGCAAATACAACAGTCACAATGATAATGAAAGATCACGCGACACAACGGTCAACACCGGATTCAACAATCCTATGCCTGGTCAACGGAAGAAGCCATTTAAGGCGAAACGAGACGAACCATCCAACCTAGACAGGATACTGGACCGACCCTGCCAGATTCACGGCCACCCCGACAAACCAGCTAATCATACTAACAGAAACTGCCGGGTCTTTAAACATGCCGGCAAGCTCAGCGCCGAACACAAGGGGAGGAGGCCGCCAAGCGGCAGGAACGACGGAGAGGTTCACCAACGAAATACCGGGGGCCTGAAGCAATTTCCACCCGAGGATCAACTACTCCCAGTGCGGAAATAGCAGTCCGACTTCTGCCGCCCACCTCGTACACCTGCAAAATTTGTGCCGCGCATACATCACTACACACTCAAGATACCATGGGCATTGGCAGAGGCACACTACAGACAAGCCTGCAAGCATCCCCGTAACATTTTTTATCCATTTTCTTTTTATTTCTTTCTTCACTATCCCTTAAAAACAGGTGACGAACAGGACAAACATCTGAAACTGGCTCTATCGGAGTTCGGATCCATACACTCTCCTAAGGGGCTAGCTTCCATCATGGATTCCCCCCGCCGAGGACTGGCGGCGCAGACATGCGACAGGAGGTCCAAAATAACTTTTTGTAGACCGCTCTCTCTTTTTTGAGCCTGTACTATGCCTATTCCTCCGCCTCCGACCCCGAGCATGTCAAATAGCCAGGAGTATGGCTTTTATATATATAATAAGTAATCATTGGCATATTGCTCAGGTCCTAGAAAATAGTATCCGAACTAGTCATTAATGTTGTTTCGCCGATGACTATGGCTCTTATGGCTGTTTTACAGGCATACCCTGGCATAACCCGCCAGGGGCTCGGTATGGGAACAAATGAGTTGCCAGCAAAAGTCCGAACAGCTCTATAGCGTACTTCGGCGTCGCAAGTTTGGCCTTATATGCATCAGCTCTGAATCATTGTCTTGGGTCAATAGTTGGGTTGCCCGGCTCGTGGGCTTGCTACCCTACGTTCCGCTCAATCGGCTAGGGTAGTAAAGGGAGAACTACTGCGATTGTGCTTCCGGTTCATCTGGTTAAGTACCTTAGTAGAGAAAGCGGAAAACTGACTGTCATGATGCGGCGAGAGCTGGTCACCACTTGACGACTTATTGGAATCTTTAGCGATTCTCCGTGTCACACGAAGGATCTTTTCCAGATCAAATATGTAAGGCACCATACGCCGCATACATACCAGGGCCTATGTCGTAGTCCCACCATAAAACTCCTATGGCTAAGTGAAAGTGTTAACGCCCTCTAGTCCGATTGCCTGGTTCGCCGCATTATCACCTCCTTTATGGACCAAGACGTTGGATAAAGAGTGATTAAATGCTTTTCCGAACACCCCCGTACTTCCTACGAGGGGGCTGAAGCCGACGACTGGAAAACTTCCAGATTGCATTAAAACGGCCGCACAGGAGGAATTCAAGCTTTCAAGCAAGACATAAAAATAGATTAACTATAAAATTGTCTTTTACAATTCTCATACACCTTACTCAAACATTATGTCTTTCGAGCATTGACCCTCTATTAAGCGGGCAGCCTCTAGGACGTCTTCAAAGTAACGCTCCGGTTCAGGACGGTCCTTGCCCTTGGGTGGACTCTTAGCCGCGACATCGATGGCCTTCATTTTTCCCCAGAATGTCTTGACTCGGGCAAAGGCCATCCGTGCACCTTCAATGCACGCTGACCGCTTCACAACATCGATTCATGGCACCGCGTCAACAAGTCTTTGTACCAAACCGAAGTAGCTATCCGGAATAGGCTCAGTTGGCCACAACCGGATTATGACATCCTTCATGGCAGCGCCGGATATCCTATGAAGTTCGGCCCATTGGGACATCTGTTCATTGAGCAGCAGAGGGCGTTTTGATGTGCCAAACTGCGACCAAAAAAGCTTCTCCGTTGCATACCCATCTCACCCTTGGTAATACTGCGCCGCATCGGAAGAACTCTTCGGCAAGTCCAAAAACTCGTCCAGAGAACTCCACACTTGGTTAAGCTGCGCATAGTCCGGGTCACCGAACTTAGTTTGCAGCAGAAAGTGCTTTCCAGCCGCAATCTCCCTAGCCTTCCGAACCTCCTCACGGGCTGCTCTGGATTCCGACCGCGCTTCTCTCGCCTCTTGTAAGGCCTTGTCCAGTTCAGCCATTAAGGCTTTATTCTCCTTCTCCGGAAATTCACAGCGGCCAGTGGCATTTTCCAGTTCGAGCGCCATCGTGGATATCTTCTCCTCGTCTCGGCGCCGTGCAGCTCGTTCGGCTTTTAGCTCAGCCGATGCCTTTTCGGCAGCAGCATTGCCACACCGGGACTGCTCCTTGGCCCCGGCCAGCTCCGCTCGAAGAACTTGAACGGCGGCAGCACCATCTGCAGCCATGCACATTTCAGCATCTAAATTTCAGCGTCATGCTTATACCACAAAAATGTATGGGGATTGCCCCGAATACATACCTTGCGACTCGTCAAGACGCATATTGATTAATGTAAGATCATCCCCTGCTACATCAAGCTTCCGTTGCAGCTCGGCAATTTCCATAGTCCGGGATGTGGCCAAGGGGGAACCAGCCTGTGTTCAAATTCATCAGGTTAGTCCTCAAAACGATCCTTTTCGATCCTCCGTTTGCTTCCCAGTGGAAGCCAAACCGAGTCTCAGGGCTACTACCTATACACAGGCGCATCTTTGCAAATAAAACATAACTAAAAATATTATATCACAAACCTCGAAGCCCTTCAGCAGGCTCATGAAGGCTTCATTTAATCCGCTCTTTGCGGGCAAAATTTTCTCAACCACTGTACCCATCAAGGTACGCTGTTCCCCAGAGACAAATGCATTTTGCAACATGTCCCATAATATGTCCGGAGCCGCTGGGTCTCCGGAAGCCGCTCTAGGAGCACAGTCATCCTTTGAAGGAATTTGCTCACCCATCTCCGGAATCATCGTCGACTACAAGCCAGACAGTCCGGGGTCTATTATTGGCCCCAGAATCCCGGATGGACGGAGATCCACCTTCGGGTACTACCTCTTTCATCCCCTGCATATCTTGTTTAGCAAGAAAAACCCTTCGTGATGACACTTCGGAGTCGTCCGCCTTATTGGGCGTTGAGGTCGGGGGAGGCATCTCGCTTTCCATCATCTCTGGGAGGAGACTTCTCGAAGAAGAGGATTGCCCAGAAAAACTCTGTGCCAACCTGTAAAAGTGCACGAACGCGTTACGTATATCTTCGGCAATAGCAACGGAGTGGGACGCTATCAAAGTACTCTGGGTTCACTTACGGTTTGGCCGAGGGCTTGTCCCCTTGTTGGAGCTGTTCAACGGCGTCATTTTCCAAACCCAAGCCGCTCGACGGTGGCATCTTGCCCCTCTTGGGAGACCGCCCCTCCCAACCTTCGGAGGCGGCCCTTTTCCCCCTTCTCGAGGAAGGGATACTGGGTCCTCTCCCGCCTCCGTCTTCAGGCGAGGAAAGATCGATTTCTCTGGACTCAGTGTCCGACTTACCTCCGGAACCAAGGTCATCTTGGGTCTTCTCACTCTCCTCTTTACTCTCCCTTGCCGGCGCCTGGTATGGTGCTGAGGCCAGCATCCTTGTTAACATAGGACTGGCTGAGTCTTTGGGAAGGGGAGCCGGACACCTAATCCGTTCCACTTTCTTTATCCAGCCCTGAAAAGGATGATTCGGTCAGTGTCTTGCCACTATCCGAATATAAGGTATTCGACGGACGGGTACTTAGCGGGGTGTCCGGATAGTTGCAGTCGAGGCCGATATATTCGGTGATGTCCGGCCATTGCTTTCGCTTCCCAAAAAATAATTTCCACATTCCTTCGTGCGTAGTGCCGAAGAAGTGCTGAAGAGTCCGCGGCCCTTCTGGATTGAAATCCCACATGCGGAGAGGCCGTCGCTGGCACGGCAGGGTCCGGCGGACCAGCATTACTTGAACAACATTGACGACATTGATGCCCCTCTCAATAAGGGTTCGGATGCGACTTTGCAAAGTCCGCACCTCGTCCGTCGATCCCTAGTCCAACCCCTTATTAATCCACGATGCCAGCTGAATTGGGGGGCTGGATCGAAATTCAGGCGCAGCTGCCCACTTGGAGCCACGGGGCTCGGCGATATAGAACCACCCCTGCTGCCATAAGTCGGAAGATTTGGCAAAAGATCCTTTCAGCCAAACAGCACTAACAAGCTTGCTCACTATGGCGCCACCGCACTCTGCCTGCTTCCCCTCTATCACTTGCAGCTTTACATTGAAGGTCTGGAGCCATAAGCCGAAGTGCTGAGGAGTTCGGAGGAAGGCTTCGCACGTGACGATAAACGCCGAGATAAGAAGAATAGAGTCCGGGGCCAGATCGTGAAAATCTAGCCCATAATAGAACATGAGCCCTCGGACGAAGGGGTTAAGTGCAAACCCTAACCCGCGGAGGAAGTGGGACACGAACACGACCCTCTCGCCGGATCTGGGGGTGGGAATAACCCGCCCCTCGGCAGGAAGCCGATGAAGGATTTCCGCGGTCAGATACCTCGCCGCCTGAAGCTTTGCAATATCTCCCTCCGTGACAGAAGAAGCCACCCACCGGCTTTGACGGCTGGATCCGGACATAATTGGAGCTTGTGGCGATTGGAACCCGGGTGCTGGAACTCAGGGTAGCGGGGGTTGAGGAAGAAGCAAGCGTGAAAGGAAAAGATGGGCCTGTGCCCCTATATAAAGGCCGTGAATATCGAACGTCTCCTCCTAGGCCTCAAAACTTGCCTATTCCCTAGGAGTTGTACCCAAGTGACGGTTGGGTTACCCACGTCTGGGTTGATAAGAATCCCTTAAAAAAGGAGGGAGAGACACGACCTTCGCTGGGATAAGACATGCCAATAAAACCACGTCTCGAGACGTGGGACGGCGGGCTAGCTAACGGTCCAGATACAATCATTACATCTGAAGACTATCTTGGAGTTCGGAAAGGGGAACCCGCCTTGCAATGCCGAAGACAATCTGCAGGCCGGACTCCTCGTCATTGAAGCCATGTTCAGGGGCTACTGAGGGAGTCATGGACTAAGGGGTCCTCGGGCGTCCGGCCTGTTATTCATCGGACGGACTGGTGGGCTGTGAAGACATGAAGACCAAAGACTGTACCCGTGTCCGGATTGGACTCTCCTTGGCGTGGAAGGCAAGCTTGGCAACCAACTATGAAGATTCCTTCTTATGTAACCGACTCTATGTAACCCTTGATCCCTCCGGTGTCTATATAAACCGGAGGGCGTAGTCCAGATCGGATATACTCATTACCATAGTCATACAGGCTAGACTTCTAGGGTTTAGCCATTACGATCTCGTGGTAGATCAACTCTTGTAACACTCATCTTCATCAAGATCGATCAAGCAGGAAGTAGGGTATTACCTCCATAGAGAGGGCCCGAACCTGGGTAAACATCGTGTCCCCCGTCTCCTGCAACCATCGACCTTAGACGCATAGTTCGAGACCCCCTACCCGAGATCCGCCGATTTTGACACCGACAATGGGGAAGGGGAGAGGGAAACGACGAGGTGGGAGAGGAGAGGGAGAGGATAGGGAGACGATGCGGCGGGGGGAAATGGTGGGCGATGCGGCCGGAGGTGGTTCCCGTCGTCATTTATAAGATGGGACAGCTTTGGCAACTTCCCATGACACGTGCTGCCCCACGCGCGGGCGGTTGCACGCGAAAAAGAATCGCCGGCCGTATACGAGTACGACTGAACGATACGCATACAAACTAATCGGGCCGTGTACGGGCCGCGCATGGTTCCTCGACAGCTATACACGGGGCAACAAAGACGATCATGCCCCTAGTTCTGAACCGTTTTTGGTTCATCCTGGCCATCCTTGTGTTTTCCCCCTCGCGTTCAGCCCGGGGGGGAGCACCGGAGTAGAAACGCTCATACACTGCATGTACACGCCCTAGATAATGGCTGTATAATGCTCATGTGCACCGCCGTGCTGGCTCGCCTTGCTCCTCCGCGCTCGAGCCCCGCCTCGGTCCGGCCTCTACGTCGACCCGCGGCCGGGTGCCCCGCTCCTCGCCGGCTCGTCGCAGCCGGCTCCGGCTCCGCCCCGCCCGTCCGTGCACCCACGCCGGTTTGCTACGGTCGGCCGGTGCCTCGCCGGCTGGCCCCGACCCGGCCGCTTGCCAACACCGCGCGCTCCATCTGCTCGTCTGCTGGCTCCCTGCGCACCGGGTGATCGCTGGCTCTGCCCCTGCACCCCACGTCGCTGCTCCGTCTCGCGCCGCTGCGGCCTGCCGTGCCCGCAGCACCCCTCGCCTGTGTCGTGCGTCCGAGCCGACCTGCTGCTTGCACGCAGCCTCTTCCTCTCCGTCATGGACCCGGCGGCTGCATCCTGCTGGTCGGCCACTCTGCCCCGCGCCGGCCTCCTCCACTGCCTGGTTCCCAGCTCTGCTCCACTTCCTTTCACGCACGGGCATGCTGTCTGCGCCTCCGTCCATGTGCATGCATGCACTCGAGCCTAACTAGCTAGCTAGCAAAGCCAGTTGACTTGGCTGCGCGTATGCTAGCGTAGCTAGCTAGCCCGGCTCAATGTGCACGCAGGCGGTGACAGCCAACCTCGAGCTCGGTCCGGTCGCCCCCGCGCCCGCCTCGGCTTGTCCCCGCCTCGCCCACCAGCCAGCTCAGCGCGCCCGCCTTGCTCTGCGCCGGCTGCTCCGCGCATCGACTCCGTGGGCCGTCTCCTGCCGCGCCGCCTGCTGCAGCCGGCCGGCCCCGCTCCCTTCACGCGCGTGCTACTGCACCCCACCGCTCTGCCTGCAGCACCCCTGCGCGTGGCAACCAGCCGCTGCACGCACGCCCGGGT
>NC_057808.1:472682409-472718177 GCF_018294505.1 Triticum aestivum
CGCCAGCCGGCCTCCGCGCGGCCGCCTTCTGCAGCCTCGCCCCGGCCAGCTCCTCCTCTGCCCGCGTCGGCTGCGCCCCGCGCCGGCTGATTCTGCCGGCTCCTCGCTGCGTCGCCGCCTTCCCACGTGCACGCCCACGCCGCCTGCTCCGCCTCCCCGTCTCCCGGCTCCGCCAAGCGCTCCGTCCTGCTGGGTTCAGAAAGAAACAGAAAAGAAAAGAGTTGGCCCGGCTGCTAGCAAAAGAAAAAAAGAAAGAGAATATTGCGTCCGGCTGCTCAGCCGGATGACCAAAAAATTACGTACAAAGTATGTGCGTACATGCACGGCCGGCTGCGCATCCGCCTGCATGACCGGCTACACGGCCAGCTGGTCCGCTTCGATGCATTGCCGGTTGGAGGGCCGGCTAGGCCGCCTCCCGCTCCGACGCCTGGCCGGATGGGCCTGACCGGCTGGGGCATCCCTCGAGCGCCCGGAGGCTCAGGCCGCCTGCTGGAGATCATCTCCACCCCGATTGCGCCAAAAGCAATGTCAGCTCCTCACCCGCATATTTTTGCACCGCACAAACACAGATAACCCCGAGCGATGCTCGGGGGCTATCTCCGCATTTTATTACAGTTGTACCAATGTTAGCCTGGAGGCTGGCTGCTTGGCCTGAGACGTTCGTTCCCACAGATGGCTTAGTAGCATGCACGGCACCAAAGGCTCTCTCTTCGTCTCAGCTACAGACCGCAGCACGGCTGTCCGGCTAGCAAGAGCAAACGCTGGAGGCCACCACGCGAAAAACGTCCAGGGAGAAAACGGTTCGGGCAACCCGGCCATTTGCTTTATGAGTATCTGCTCGGCTGAATCTACTCCCAGAGTCTGAGTACTGAACACTCCACTCCGCGGCCCACTCTCAGCCACAGACCGCAGCGCGGCTGTCCGGCTAGCGAGAGCACAAGCCAAAGATTGGAGGGTACATGAAAAAGGTTGAAGTGGGATCGGACGAAATCGATTCGGCACCCTCCGCATAAAACTTGCAACGCTAAAAGCCAACATTTGATATATCTACGCGGACTAACTTTGACTTTTGCATGATCATTTCCGTGGGGAACCCCCCTCCTTGCTCGGAGGCTACACCCAGTGGGTGAGCTGGCGCGCCCCCATTGGAAGCAAGCCGCGCCTGCTGCAGCCCACAGCCGGCTGTCAGCAACAACATCAGTCGACGGACCCGCGTCCGCGCCCGACAGCATTAGTCGACGGACCCCGCGTCCGTGCCCGACAGCATCAGTCGGCGGAACCCTCGTCCACGCCCGACAGCATCAGTCAGCGAACTCCGCGTCCACGCTTGACAGCATCAGCAGACGGACTCCGCATCCGCGCCTGACCCCATTAGTCGACGGACCCCGCGTCCATGCCCGACAGCTTCAGTCGGCGGACCCCGCGTCCGCGCCCGACAGCACCAGCCGGCGAACTCCGTGTCCACGCCTGGCAGGGCCCCGCGCCCATCAGTCGGCAGACTCCGTGTCCGCCCCCGGCACCCTCGACGCCGCCGTCGGCTTCTTCACCAACAACAAGACCCTCCACCCAACTTTTCCAAGTTGCCCGGAGGCTCGGAGGCTACACCCAGCGGGTGCGTTTCCGCGCCCCCACTTGGAACATGCCGCACCTATTGCACGCCCGCTGCCCGCTGCAACCGGCCCCTCGACGCCATCGTCTGCACCAACAACCGCGAAAAGCCTCCGCCCAACTTTTCCAAAGTTGCCTAGAGGCTCGGGGGCTACACCCAGCGGGTGCGCTCGCGCGCCCCTGCCGGAAGCAAGCCACGCTGGCTGCGGCTTGGAGCCGGCCGTCATCAAGCATCTTCTACATCAACACCCACTAAAAAAACCTCCGCCCAACTTTGCCAAGTTGCCCGGAGGCTCGGAGGCTACTGTTGGGGTAATTGACCACGGGTACCCCAAAGTCGGCGAGACAATATTTCAAGACATCGGGGCTAGCAAAGCCCCTCAGTCCAATTGCTCAGGCCGCCCCAGACGGCCCCCTGTCCGACTGCCCGGGCCGGCTCGCCACCCGGCTGCCCGACCTGCTCTCCATCCGGATGCTCCAGTTGGCCTGCTACATGAAGTCAACTACGACGTCCCATCGGACACGACATGAACGAGATGGCTGTACCTGTGCACTATTGGCTCATAGTAGAGCACTATGCACGCGTCACCCTCAAGCCATCATGTATAGTGTCACTTGTCCTTGGGCACTATTTATGAAGTGACCCAGGGGACAAGCATGACATCCACACCATGCCCACCTAGCTTACATACTAAGCTAGCCACACTATATAAGAAAGACCAAGCCATCCATCCATCTAGAGACTCGCGCATGCATGCTCAGGCACATGCGGCCACAAGCCACGGCCACACACACACTTGTGCTCATATGCATATACGAGATCTGGTGCCCATGTTACTGATCTCAGATACAGCTCCAGGAGCACTTTGTACTGCCAGATGTATACTCCACATAAATATTCAGACATGGAGGAGTAGGGGTATTATCTCTGCGGAGAGCCCCGAACCTGGGTAAACTAGCGCGTGCTACTCGGATACCCGTCCCCGGATATTCCACGACAGTCTTGCCCTCACCTCAAGCCACCCCGTGGCATCTGCCGACTCGCGATACCCCCTGCCGACTGACGCGAGAATACTCCGACAAGTTAACTGAACTATTCCCGCATGTGGGGTTAAATCATGGACAAAATATCGTGTTCTCGATGTTGCTCCATGAGCGGCCCGAGAGCAAACCCTAGCGCCACCACTTGTAGACCTTACATGGCCTTTTCCCCTCGCCGCCGCCGAAGGGCATTATTGGGCAAAGCTCACGTGGCGTTGATGGTGACAGGGCCTCTTTTCCCACTCACTAGCGGCAACAACGGTGCGGGACTTTGAGCTCACGGTGGGGCGAGGTGGGTCGCGGGGTCGATGCCTAGCACACGTGCTTCGCATGGGGCACGGTGCGCGAGCTGGCGGCCAGGCATGTTGGTCGTTGTCAGATGGCTTATGCGGCTGGCCTGGGCACGTGTGGCTGGACAGGTCGCAGTGGCGTGCGGCTAGGCGCTGGTTCGATGCGTCGGAGAGGCGTGAGGGCACACATGACGTCGCTGGCGTATGGATCTCTAGGGCATGATAGAGGTGCAGCACATGAGGTGCTGGTGAGGTGGACAGGCTAGATCTGGCCCGTCTATGAGGCATACGTTCCTGGTGATGGCGCCTCGGGCCTTAGGAGGGCGTGCAGGCGTGCTCCTTAGCGCAACTAGCCCCGGGGCGTGCGGTTGATGTGGCTACTACGTGACGACCACTGCGGATTTGGGCGCGACGACGCATCTTTGGCCCGATCTGCTGCCCTGGCGTCCAAGCAATCTATAGGAGGTGGTTGGTGGTCGAAGGGGTTGAGGGCGCGCTGGTCTTGACACGGAGATGTTTGCATAGTTTTGACCGCACTTCCCGACTTTCTCCCGGGGAAACCCCTAGATCTGGTCTTCTGGATCGGACGGCGACGGCGCTAGTAGTTGTGCTCGACACCACTTTCCCTCTTGGGGGCATCGTCTTGGAGGTGGATCTGGTCAGAGGAACCCGTGGCTCGTGATAGTGGTGGATGGCGGCTTGCGGAGGGGTGTTCGTTGGGTGATGTCGGCGGCTATGCTCCTGTGGCAACGATGATGGGATGAACGATGTCGGAGACATGGCATTGGGCCACAAATTTCATAACCAATATTTTCAGTAGGTGTGGTAGGTTGAGGGGCAACTAATTGTGCTTCCGGTGAGGTGAAGATACCCGAACAAACGCCTCAAAGGATGGTTCTACATAGTGACAAGTGACAATAAATTTCAGCACGTAGTATAAATTTTTCACGACAGATGTCCTTGTGTGAGGACTTAGTCGTGAGGCCAACGCATCTATGTGGTAGCTTGAGAGGGGTTGAGTGGGACGAGAGATGCGAGGTCTTTTACCCAGGTTCGGCCCCTCACGGCGGAGGTAAAAGCCTACTCCTGCTTCATTGATATTTATGATGATGATCACGATTAGAAGGGTGTTCTATCTCGAGAGCTATTGGCTTATCTGTCTCTCTAGACTTGTCAAACTTGTCCCTCTTGGGGTGCCCTGTCCCTCCTTATATAAGTTGGAGGGGCGGGTTTTCATGACTAGTCCTAGTAGGATTAGGATTATTCTATTACAAGTGGAGTCCTAGTCTTGCTTCCTTTGCAAGGGAATATTCCTTATTTCATCTTTGTCAAGCTGGCCCACCATCATGTGAGTCGGCCTTCCCATGAGCCGCCTTATGGTCCACCGGGTCTTGTCGCTCCTCTGTCCTGCCAGCCAGGTCACCAATGAGTCACCAGGCCCGGCCGGGTCATCAGTGAGTGGAGAGATCTGGGCGGGTCACTTAGTGAGTCGCCAAGTCAGGGCGGGTCATTAGTGAGTCGCCAAGTCCGGCCGGGTCATACCGCGGGATATATCCCCGACATTAGCCCCCTGTTTAATTTGGATTTATCCATGTTAAACTGATCCTGCAAAATAAACACAAGAACAAATTTGACAGGTTGTGCTTTGGGTTAAAAGTTTTTCTAAACCGGCACCTGTTCATCCTTAAGTCCTTGTCATTTCCTTCTTGATACGTGTCCATGACCTCATAGCAAATCTCTTTTAGCAGATATGTTCAAACTTTGCCAATGCAAAAAATCCGGGGACTTCTTCTGAAAATTCCGGGTCAATAGACCAGCTTCGTAGTCAATTTGCTAACATTGGCTTCTTGCAGAAAATATTATAGAGAATAATCCATTTGACTCAGCTTCCAATGCTCTAGCTTGACAAAACTATTGGTCTTGAAATACTCATCTGATTTTCAGCCAGCTTAAAGATGTAGAGCTTGCCGAGTTATGATTGCCAAAATTGTCGGTTTGTAAATATTGATGGCACCGGGCCATAATTGTTGCTAACACCAAGCTTGAAAGTGTACCTCCCTTATATGCATATCACCTGTAGCCCCCAAGTATTAAGAAGGGAGTGTAGTAACAGCTTAAGACTTGCTTCAATATAAATACTGCAACTTTGGAGAAAACTGGGTTGTTCATGTAAGTTGCCAATCATAAGCTGAACACTTTGTACTTCCCATGTGTAGCCCCCAAGTGCGGGGTCAGTATGCAATAATGAGCAGGTACTTTGTAGATTTGAGTATGTAGACTTTAAGCCGCAATGTGTTGCCCCCAAGGGCCGGCTCAGTAAGATAATACTAAGCTGGGACTTTATATGTACTTCAAAAAATAACACCATATGATGTAGCTCCCAAGTTTCGGGTTACCTTTGACAGGAGCAATTAGTAGCCCCAAGGGCCGGCTCATTACGATGTGATGAGTCGGGTCTTCAATAAGGCGAGTTAAAAATGACCTTGCATTAGCCCCCAAGTGTCATGGTGCATGCTTGCAACGACATGGGACTTGCATACTTGATATAATCATGATTTGAATAATGTAGCCCCCAAGTGCCGGGTCGTGTGCCTGCAACGACTCGGGACTATTCCTTTCATTGTAAAATAAAACCATATCCATTGTCCAGATGATGTTGCTGAACGCCTTGCATATTCAATATTGAACCATGCTCTCTGCTGCGAGCCGGTATTCTTGGATAAAGAAATAATAGCCATTGCTTTGAAGCAGCTTTTGAAAACCTCAATCATAATACTGGTTATTGATAACCATAAAAATCCAGCCATGTTGGCTATTAAAGATTTGAATAATATAATCCGATATGAAAACCTCACTCATTCAATACCATAATGAAAATCCAAGCCAAGTTTGGCAATTAAATATTTGAATACTTTATCTGTTGACAAGTAAATCTGGAGTTTAAATACCCAGCGGCTCTTGGCCGATGGTGACTTGATGCTCATCCATTGTAATCCAGGATTTTTGTAACCCGGTGGCTTATAGCCTTTTGTAAAAATCAAGAACTGATAACCCTTTTTAAACACCAATTTAATTTTTGATGATGGGCTTGAACTTAATCATTTATGTAAGACATAACTCTGCATGTCCTGCACAATGTTTAAACAACATATGCCCTGGCGACTTAACGTCAAAAGCTAGGGCGGGTAACAACCCAAACATAATATAGTCTTATGCAATTATAGAAAAGACTAGAATTAAGGCCATCGAAGCCAAAATATACTGGCGTCTTAAAGTCAAAAGCCTGGGCGGGATATCAAACCTCGCATATTCATATAACAATTAACAACATACTTGTAAAACTGGCTCATACTGCCGGCTTACATCGCCATATGTCGTGAGGGTGACAACCCAAGGATTATAAGCGCATGATTCCAAGGGCGCAATCCAAAATATACTGGCGACGTAACATCCAAAGCCAGGGTGCAATCCAAAATATACTGGTGACTTAACGTCCAAAGCCAGAGCAGGTTATCAAACCCAAAGATGCTCAATGATGAGTCATATAATCAAGGCTACATGACCCGTGAAATCGGTTTATACTGTCGGCTTGCAGCGCCATATCCAGTGAGGGTGAACAACCCAAAGATATATAAGTGCATAATTCCAATTGCGCAATCCAAGTATACTGGTGACTCAACGTCGAAAGCCAGAATGGGTTATTAAACCCCAAATATGCTCAAATATGAGTCATAAGGATTAAGGCTACATGGCCTGAATCATTTTAAACCATACGTCAATATGGTACAAAGATATGAACCCAAACAATGTTCAAAGCAAATAACAAATCAAACAAAACAAGGCCTTCATAGACCGCCAAGCCTCAATATCAAGTGTTGTTCAAGGGCCGCACAGCAACTAAGTTAATCCTTTATTCAAACCTGTAAGCCGGGCCTCACATGACCAATCGCCGTTTTAACTTCGACAAGTTCAGGGTCTTTACAAGATTGACTGTCAAGAGTACGGCAGGTCATTCCAGGATTACCTGGGCGGCGTGGCAGGAATACAAAGGCAGGATAACCTGGATTTTTGGTGAATACATCTGGCGTCCAAGCCGATCAAAAGGGTAAATAAAGCTATGTTCATTGGACAGGATGTTGGGAAACGTAGTAATTTAAAAAACTTTCCTACGCACACGCAAGATCATGGTGATGCATAGCAACGAGAGGGGAGAGTGTTGTCCACGTACCCTCGTAGACCGAAAGCGGAAGCGTTAGCACAACGCGGCTGATGTAGTCGTACGTCTTCACGATCCGACCGATCAAGTACCAAACGCACGACACATCTGAGTTCAGCACACGTTCAGCTCGATGACGTCCCTCGAACTCCGATCTAGCCGAGCTTTGAGGGAGAGTTCCGTCAGCACGACGGCGTGGTGACGATGATGATGTTCTACCGACGCAGGGCTTCGCCTAAGAACCCCTATGATATTATCGAGGTGGATTATGGTGGAGGGGGGCACCGCACACGGCTAAGAGATCAAGAGATCAATTGTTGTGTCTATGGGGTGCCCCCCTCCTCCGTATATAAAGGGGGGGAGGAGGAGAGGGCCGGCCAAGGGGGTGGCGGGCCCTAGGAGGGGGAAACCTACTCCAAGTAGGTTTGCCCCTCCCTTTCCTAGTCCAAGAAGGAGGGGGAAGGAAGGAGTGGGAGAGGGGAAAGGCAAGGGGGGCGCCGCCCCCTTCCTTGTCCTATTCAGACTCAAGGGGAGGGGGCACGCCTCTTGCCCTGGCCGGCCCATCTCTCTCTCCACTAGGGCCCAACAAGGCCCATTAGTTCCCGGGGGGAGGGGGGTTCCGGTAACCCCCGGTACTCTGATAAATGTCCGAAACCTTTCCGGTGTCCAAACATAGTAGTCCAATATATCGATCTTTATGTCTCGACCATTTCGAGACTCCTCGTCATGTCCGTGATCACATCCGGGACTCCGAACAACCTTCGGTACATCAAAACACATAAACTCATAATATAACCGTCATCGAACTTGAAGCGTGCGGACCCTACGGGTTCGAGAACTATGTAGACATGACCGGGACACGTCTCCGGTCAATAAAAAATAGCGGAACCTGGATGCTCATATTGGCTCCCACATATTCTACGAAGATATTTATCGGTCAAACCGCATAACAACATACGTTGTTCCCTTTGTCATCGGTATGTTACTTGCCTCAGATTCGATCATCGGTATCTCAATACCTAGTTCAATCTTGTTACCGGTAAGTCTCTTTACTCGTTCCGTAATACATCATCCCGTAACTAACTCATTAGTTGCAATGCTTGCAAGGCTTATAGTGATGTGCATTACCGAGTGGGCCCAGAGATACCTCTCCGATAATTGGAGTGACAAATCCTAATCTCGAAATACGCCAACCCAACAAGTACCTTTGGAGACACCTGTAGAGCACCTTTATAATCACCCAGTTACGTTGTGATGTTTGGTAGCACACAAAGTGTTCCTCTGGTAAACGGGAGTTGCATAATCTCATAGTCATAGGAACATGTATAAGTCATGAAGAAAGCAATAGCAACATACTAAACGATTGAGTGCTAAGCTAACGGAATGGGTCAAGTCAATCACATCATTCTTCTAATGATGTGATCCCATTAATCAAATGACAACTCATGTCCATGGCTAGGAAACTTAACCATCTTTGATTCAACGAGCTAGTCAAGTAGAGGCATACTAGTGACACTATGTTTGTGTATGTATTCACACATGTAACAAGTTTCCGGGTAATACAATTCTAGCATGAATAATAAACATTTATCATGAAATAAGGAAATAAATAATAACTTTATTATTGCATCTAGGGCATATTTCCTTCAGTCTCCCACTTGCACTAGAGTCAGTAATCTAGTTCACATCGCCATGTGATTTAACACCAATAGTTCACATCACCATGTGATTAACACCCATAGTTCACATTGTCATGTGACCAACACCCAAAGGGTTTACTAGAGTCAATAATCTAGTTCACATCGCTATGTGATTAACTCCCAAAGAGTACTAAGGTGTGATCATGTTTTGCTTGTGAGAGAAGTTTAGTCTATGGGTGTGCCACATTCAGATCCGTATGTATTTTGCAAATTTCTATGTCAACAATGCTCTGCACGGAGCTACTCTAGCTAATTGCTCCCACTTTCAATATGTATCCAGATTGAGACTTAGAGTCATCTGGATTAGTGTCAAAACTTGCATTGACGTAACCCTTTACGACGAACCTTTTGTCACCTCCATAATCGAGAAAACATATCCTTATTCCAGTAAGGATAATTTTTGACCGCTGTCCAGTGATCTACTCCTAGATCACTATTGTACTCCCTTGCCAAACTCTTGGTGAGGTACACAATAGGTCTGGTACACAACATAGCATACTTTATAGAACCTATGACTGAGGCATAGGGAATGACTTTTCATTCTCTTTCTATTTTCTGCCGTGGTCGGGTTTTGAGTCTTCACTCAACTTCACACCTTGAAACACAGGCAAGAACTCCTTCTTTTACTGTTCCATCTTGAACTAATTCAAAAACTTGTCAAGGTACATTTTCATTGAAAATCTTATCAAGCGCCTTGATCTATCTCTATAGATTTTGATGCTCAATATGTGAGTAGCTTCACCGAGGTCTTCTTTCAAGAACTTCGTTCAAATACTCCTTTATGCTTTCTAGAAAATTCTACATAATTTCTGATCAACAATATGTCATTCACATATACTTATCAGAAAGGCTGTAGTGCACCCACTCACTTTCTTGTAAATACAGGCTTCACCGTAGGTCTGTATAAAACTATATGGTTTGATTAACTTATCAAAGCATATATTCCAACTCCGAGATGCTTTCACCAGTCCATAGATGGATCGCTGGAGCTTGCATATTTTGTTAGCACCTTTAGGATTGACAAAACCTTCTGGTTGCATCATATACAACTCTTCTTTAATAAATCCATTAAGGAATGCAGTTTTGTTATCCATTTGCCAGGTTTCATAAAATGCGGCAATTGCTAACATGATTCGGACAGACTTAAGCATCGATACAAGTGAGAAAATCTCATTGTATTCAACATCTTGAACTTGTCGAAAACATTTTTGTGACAATTCGAGCTTTGTAGATAGTAACACTACTATCAGCGTCCGTCTTCCTCTTGAAGATCCATTTATTTCCTATGGCTTGCTGATCATCGGGCAAGTCAACCAAAGTCCACACTTTGTTCTCATACATGGATCCCATCTCAGATTTCATGGCCTCAAGCCATTTCGCGGAATCTGGGCTTGTCATCGCTTCCTCATAGTTCGTAGGTTCGTCATGGTCAAGTAACATGACCTCCAGAACAGGATTACCGTACCACTCTGGTGCGGATCTCACTCTGGTTGACCTACGAGGTTCGGTAGTAACTCTGAAGTTACATGATCATCATCATTAGCTTCCTCACTAATTGGTGTAGGAGTCACAGGAATAGATTTCTGTGATGAACTACTTTCCAATAAGGGAGCAGGTACAGTTACCTCATCAAGTTCTACTTTCCTCCCACTCACTTCTTTTGAGAGAAACTCCTTCTCTAGAAAGGATCCATTCTTAGCAACGAATATCTTGCCTTCGGATCTGTGATACAAGGTGTACCCAACAGTAACTTTTGGGTATCCTATGAAGACGCACTTTTCCGATTTGGGTTTGAGCTTATCAGGATGAAACTTTTTCACATAAGCATCGCAACCCCAAACTTTAAGAAACGACAGCTTAGGTTTCTTGCCAAACCATAGTTCATACGGTGTCGTCTCAACGGATTAGACAGTGCCTGATGAGGACATAGACCTGGGGTAGGGTAATAGGCCTGACCTATACCTCCTACCTAAGGTCCTTGTCCTAGAAGCAAAGAGGTTCAGGAGTAAATAGAGGGGACCCAACAAAGGTGTCGAGTGCAATCCACTCGACCTACCATTCACTCGTAGACCCCCCTTGTTTATGTCACTCGACCACTAAACCACTCGACATGCAGAAGACCTAAAGCCACTCCGCGCAGCAACGGTCGGGCATTTACTCTTAGACTTAATAGTCATTTATATTACTTTACTGCAGACGTTACCTGTAACGCTCCTACTTTATGAACACTGAACTCCTTGTAACGTGGACTGGCTGGGGTCCTCGCGCACTCTATATAAGCCACCCCCCTCCACTGGCACAAGGGTTCGCACCCCCTGTAACACACACACATATAATCCAGTCGACCGCCTTTGGGCTCCGAGACGTAGGGCTGTTACTTCCTCCGAGAAGGGCCTGATCTCGTAAAACTTGTGCGTACAGCTTCTCCATAGCTAGGACCTTGCCTTTACATCCCTACCCCCATTCTACTGTCAGACTTAGAACCACGACAGTTGGCGCCCACCGTGGGGCAGGTGTTTTAGCGACTTGTTGGAGAAGTTGCAACTTTTCCGATCCCCATCAGCATGGTTTCAGGCGGAGGATTGACCGAGGGCCGCGAGATCCGTCTCTGCGCGCTCGTGTTTGTCGCCGACGACTCCGCTTGGCTCCAAGAGGCTCCACTCGACGTCGAGGCGCTCCCCGTCTGCGGGGCAACGCAATTTCGCGCGTGCGTCCGCGGCGTCCTCCTGCGGCAGCAGTCGACCCAGTATCGGTCGGCTCCTGTGGCGTCTTCTCTCCCCGCAGCCCGCCGGCACAAGCGTTCCGGTCGGTAGAGGCTCCAGCGGTGGGTGCGGCACGCGGTGGCTCGCCAGTCGGCCACCCCTCAAGTCGCGGCGATCGAGCCCGATGAAACTCTCTACGGCCTGTTCGACTGGCTCCGTTGAGACCGCGTCCGAGTGCGACAGCAGTGACCCTGTGGCGGAAGTCCTGATGGTCAACGAACCGCGCAGTCCTCCTGGCTTCCCCCGTGTCGACGGTGGTGATGGCGTCCATTGCGTGCCCACGAGGAGTACCGCTCCGAGCCCCTCTCTTCGCAGCAGAGGGAAGAGCTTCGCCGCTGTAACATGGATGCACTTCACACTCCTATCGTTGGAGAAATCCCCGAGGCCCAGGCCTTGGAGGAGGTGCGCCTGGCCAACTTGGCTGAGCGCACTCGACTAGAGAATCTCCAGCACACACTCGACGAGCGTGCTTGGCAGCGAGTTCCTGAATCCAGTCGACGTCAACTCTTTCCGCCTCCAACCCAGGTATATCGAACTCCGATCCAGAATCTCACGGCTGCTGCCCGAATAGCAGAGTCGATTCAGCCTTCCCAGTCGGAGGCTGGTAGGGGTTTGATGCAGATCCGGGCTTTGCTCCGGGCGGCGGGGGAGCAGAACACAGTAGTGTCACAGTCTCGGAATATGATTCATAGTAGATCTGTGATGGCAGGCACAGTTCAGTCGGCTCACAGCCCAAGATCGCCTCCAAGGCGTGAGGGACGTGGAGATCGACAGGATCAGTACAGGAACCGTGAGCAGTATGATCGTCGTCGAGAACCCACGCCTCCCCCAAGGAGTGGGTCATACGCGCCTCGGCAACACAATGACAGACGCCCTCACAGTGGTGGGCAAAGGATTCCAGTCGACCCCTGGGAGCCGGGCTTTGACACGAGATCCATTCTCGTTCAAGGTCTGGTTGACAGGAACAGAGCACACAAAGATGGCCACGATAGAGATTACCCGACCGGCAGCAGGGTGCATGTTTCAGGTACCGAGTGTTTCAGCAGAGCCATCAGAGCAGCAGTGATTCCTCCCAACTTCAGGTTGGCGACTGGAGTCAGCAAGTTCACTGGTGAGTCCAAGCCTGACACTTGGCTTGAGGACTACCAAGTGGCTGTGCAGATTGGTGGTGGTAATGATGAAGTGGCCATGAAACACCTTCCTCTGATGTTAGAGAGCTCGGACAGAGCGTGGTTGAATCAGCTAGCACCTGGCAGTATTTATAGCTGGGAAGAGCTCGCTCGTGTGTTTGTCAGAACATTTGAAGGTACATGCAAACGACCAGCAGGGCTGACAGAGCTACAGTCTTGTGTACAGAAGTCGAATGAAACTTTGAGAGATTATATCCAGAGATGGATCACGTTGCACCACACGATGGAGAATGTGTCTGATCACCAAGCAGTTTGTGCCTTCAAGGAAGGCGTCAAGTATCGGGAATTGAATCTGAAGTTTGGTCGGACCGCAGATATGTCTCTGAGTTGAATGATGTAAATTGCCACCAAGTATGCTAATGGTGAAGAGGAGGATCGGCTCCGGAGTGGCAAGCACAAAACAGTCGCCCACGAAACCGGGGGAGGGAACTCCAGTCGGAAGCAAAAGCGCAAAGCCAAGCCAGCTGCTCCCGGAGAAGCCTTAGCCGTGACTCAAGGAAAGTTCAAGGGGAAGCCCAAAGGGCCATGAAACCCCAAGAAGGTAAAAGATCAAGATGGAAATGATGTGTGGATTTACCGTGTCACATTCATACCAAAAAAATGAGGAGGGTAATCTCATTTACCCAAAGCATACCATTCGACAGTGTCGGCTCCTAATCCAGCAATTCCGAGAGAAACAGCCCATGGAGAAGGAGAAAGAATCAGACAAGGTTGAGGATAAGAAAGAAGACGATAATGGTTACCCCCACGTCAATTCAACTCTGATGATTTTGCTGATGTTGAGAGAGAAAGTCGACTGAAAGTCATCAACAGAGAAGTGAACATGGTCGTCCCAGCGACACCCAGTTATTTGAAGTGGTCTCAGACTGCCATTACATTCGACCAGTCTGATCACCCAACACACATAGCCACCCCTGGGAGGCAAGCGTTGGTGGTCGACCCAGTCGTCGAAGGCACTCGGTTGACTAAGGTTCTGATGGATGGTGGCAGTGGCTTGAATATACTGTATGCGGAGACCTTGAAAGGAATGGGCATTCCGATGTCCAGACTTAGTGAAAGCAATATGAGTTTCCATGGAGTTATTCCTGGCAAGAAGGCTGAATCACTCGGCCAGATCGCCCTTGATGTGGTTTTCGGTGATTCCAAGAATTACCGCAAAGAAAACTTGACGTTTGAAGTCGTCAATTTCCAGAGTGCTTATCATGCTATTCTGGGCAGGCCGGCTTATGCACGTTTTATGGCTCGACCATGCTACGTGTACCTCAAATTGAAGATGCCTGGTCCCAAAGGAGTAATCACTATCACTGGCAATCGGAAGAAGGCAGAAGAGTGCTTCTAGAAGGGCTCAAAGATCACCGATGCACAAATGGCAGTAGTGGAATTGCAGGAGTATCAAAAGAATGCAGATCCGAGTGATTTGTTGTGAGCAAAGAAGCCTGCCACAGATTCAACATTTCAGTCGTCTGGTGAAACGAAGCCGATTCATATTCACCCGACCGATCCCAATGCTGCTCTGACTCACATTTCGACAACGCTTGACTCCAAATAGGAAGAAGCGCTCATCCGGTTCCTCCGTGAGAACTGGGACATCTTTGCATGGAAACCTTCTGACATGCCGGGTGTTCCCAGGGGGCTGGCTGAGCACCGTTTGCGAGTCGACCCAAACATGAAACCAGTGAAAGAATATCTTCGGCGGTCTGCCGTACAGAAGAGAAAAGCGATCGGTGAAGAAGTAGCTCGGCTCCTAGCAGCTGAGTTTATCCGAGAGATTTACCACTCCGAGTAGCTAGCCAATGTTGTCATGGTCCCCAAGAAGGATAACTCACTTCGCATGTGCATTGACTTCAAGCATATCAATCGGCCTGCCCAAAAGATCACTTTCCTCTCCCCCGCATCGATCAAATAGTCGACTCGACTGCAGGGTGTGAGTGCTTGTCCTTTTTGGACGCTTATTCTGGGTATCATCAGATCTGACTGTATGGACCCGATGAGATAAAAACAGCTTTCATCACTCCATTCGGGTGCTTCTGTTATGTCACCATGCCATTTGGCCTGAAGAATGCTGGAGCCACATTTATGAGGATGATTCAGAAGTGTTTACTCACTCAAATCAGTCGGAATGTGGAAGCGTACATGGATGACATTGTGGTCAAGTTACGTAAAGGTTCCGACCTGCTGGCTGACCTTGCTGAAACTTTTGCCAACCTCAGAAGGTATGATATCAAGCTTAATCCATCAAAGTGCACATTCGGAGTTCCGGGCGGAAAATTACTCGGTTTTCTCGTTTCCGAACGAGGGATCGACGCTAACCCAGAGAAAGTTGGTGCCATTCTCCGAATGAAACGCCCTGTGCGTGTGCACGATGTTCAGAAGGTTACGGGTTGTTTGTCCGCCTTAAGTCGATTCATTTCTCGCCTCGGTGAAAAGGCATTGCCTCTTTACCGACTGATGAAGAAGTCTGATAAGTTCGAGTGGACTCCTGAAGCTGATGCAGCATTTGCAGAGCTCAAAGCCCTGCTTTCCACCCAGCCGGTGCTTGCTGCCCCAATCAGCAAAGAGCCTTTACTGCTTTACATTGCAGCCACTGGACAAGTCATCAGTACAGTACTTATGGTCGAGCGGGAAGAAGAAGGAAAAGCCTATAAAGTTCAACGCCTAGTATATTATGTTTCTGAAGTTTTGACTCCATCAAAGCAAAGATATCCAGATTATCAGAAGCTTGATTATGGGATTTATATGACCACGAAGAAGGTTGCACATTATTTCTCTGACCACTCCATTAGAGTCGTCAGCGACGCTCCATTATCAGAGATTCTGAACAACAGAGATGCAACTGGTCGAGTGGCAAAGTGGGCGATTGAACTTCTCCCCTTGGATATCAAGTTTGAAGCAAAGAAAGCTATCAAGTCCCAAGCAATAGCAGATTTCCTCGCCGAGTGGATCGAACAGCAACTGCCGACTCAAGTCCACTCGGAGCATTGGACCATGTTCTTTGATGGTTCCAAGATGCTGAATGGTTTTGGTGCTGGGGTGGTACTGGTATCTCCCCGAGGAGACAGGCTCAGATATGTTCTCCAGATTCACTTTGATTCCTCCAATAACGAAGCAGAATATGAAGCACTCTTATATGGGTTACGTATGGCCATCTCACTCGGCGTCCGTCGCCTCATGGTCTACGGGGACTCAGATTTGGTAGTCAATCAAGTGATGAAGGAGTCGGACGTCAGAAGCCCAGCTATGACTGGTTACTGCAATGCGGTGAGGAAGTTGGAAAAGAAATTTGAGGGGTTAGAGCTCCATCATATACCCCGACTGAAAAATCAAGCAGCCGATGATCTAGCAAAGATAGGTTCCAAGAAGGAAGCCATTCCCAGCAATGTGTTTTTGGAACACATTCATACACCTTCAGTTCAAGAAGATCCTTTCACTGAAGAGCCCCCGCAGCCTAAGAGCGCCACAAATCCGACTAAAGTCGAAGTCCCAACCGTGATCGACCTGATCATGGATGTTTTGGTCATCACTCCCGACTGGACAGTGCCATACATTGCGTATATCCTTAGGAAAGAACTCCCAGAGGATGAAGAAGAGGCTCGACAGATCATATGTCGATCCAAAGCCTTTACTGTGATAAAAGGACAACTGTTTAGGGAAAGTGTAACCGGAGTCAGCCAGAAATGCATCACACCAGAAGAAGGTCGAGTGATCCTCAACGACATCCACTCGGGGACTTGTGGTCACCATGCGTCCTCTTGAACCATTGTGGCCAAAGCATACCGAGTCGGATTTTATTGGCCACGAGCAAATGAAATGGCGAAAGATATAATCGACAAATGTGAAGGCTGCCAGTTTTACTCCAATATTTCCCACAAGCCTGCGTCAGCCCTGAAGACTATTCCACTCGTCTGGCCCTTTGCTGTTTGGGGATTGGATATGGTTGGACCCCTGAGGACTGGTAGGAGCGGCTTCACTCATGTGCTTGTAGCAGTCGACAAGTTTACCAAATGGATTGAAGCCAAGCCTATCAAGAATCTTGAAGCCAGTACTGCCGTCAGCTTCATTAGAGAATTGACATTCAGATATGGAGTTCCGCACAGCATCATCACTAACAACGGGTCGAACTTCAATTCTGATGAGTTCAGAGCCTTCTGTGCTTCCCAAGGCACACGAGTCGACTATGCTTCAGTCGCCCACCCCCAGTCGAATGGACAAGCAGAAAGAGCAAATGGCTTGATTCTCAAAGGACTGAAACCCCGACTGATGCGTGATCTCAAGCACGTAGCAGGCGCCTGGGTTGATCAACTTCCATCAGTTCTTTGGGGATTGAGGACAACTCCCAATCGGTCGACTGGCCGAACTCCATTCTTCTTGGTTTATGGAGCTGAAGCTATCCTACCGAGTGACTTGCTTCACAATGCACCCCGAGTCGAGCTCTTCTCTGAAGATGAAGGAGAACAGGCCCGGCAGGATGCAGTCGATCTCCTAGAGGAGGAAAGAGAGATGGCCTTAATCCGGTCGACCATTTATCAGCAAGACTTGCGTCGATTCCACGCCAGAAACGTGAGGGGTCGAGCCTTCCAAGAGGGAGACTTGGTTCTTCGAGTGGATCAGCAGAAACCACACAAGCTCGCCCCTGCTTGGGAAGGTCCCTTCATTGTCACCAGAGTTCTCCACAATGGAGCATATCATCTTTACAATGTCGAGCATCAGAAAGACGAGCCATGGGCTTGGAACGCAGAGCTGCTCCGCCCCTTTTATACTTAAGTACTCATTTGGATGAGATGTAATAAGAAATACCTTTGTAGTTTGTTTATCAAAGACAAGAGCTTTACAGTCTTCCTAAATGATTGTTGTTACTTTTGTTTGCATCTGAAATCCCCCAGTGGGTGACTTAGCCATGAATCCGTTTCGCCTAAGTGTGTAAAATCCTACCGAGTGGTGAGCAAGCCTCTCACTCGGGGGCTTAGCCGCGAATCCGTTTCGCCTAAGTGTGTAAAATCCTACCGAGTGGTGAGCAAGCCTCTCACTCAGGGGCTTAGCCGCGAATCCGTTTCGCCTAAGTTTGAAAAATCCCACTGAGTGGTGAGCAAGCCTCTCACTCGGGGGCTTAGCTGCAGTCCAGTACTCGCCTAAGTTTGAAAAATCCCACCGAGTGATGAGCAAGCCTCTCACTCGGGGGCTTAGCTGCAGTCCAGTACTCGCCTAAGTTTGAAAAATCCTACCAAGTGGTGAGCAAGCCTCTCACTCATGGGCTTAGCTGCAGTCCAGTACTCGCCTAAGTTTGTAAAATCCTACCGAGTGGTGAGAAACCCGCCCACTCGGGGGCTTAGCTGCAGTCCAGTACTCGCCTAAGTTTGTAAAATCCTACCGAGTGGTGAGCAACCCTCCCACTCGGGGGCTTAGCTGCAGTCCAGTACTCGCCTAAGTTTGTAAGATCCTACCGAGTGATGAGCAACCCTCCCACTCGGGGGCTTAGCTGCAGTCTAGTACTCACCTAAGTTCGAAGTCCATCCCCATCCGCAAGGACGACGAGGTGCAGGTCGACTGCAACCTTCTCCTTCGGAGCTGCGCCACAAATACAACGTGTGCTCCCTATTGGAAATAAGCCCTAGAGGCAATAATAAAATGGTTATTATTATATTTCCTTGTTCATGATAATTGTCTATTGTTCATGCTATAATTGTGTTATCCGGAAATCGTAATACATGTGTGAATACATAGACCACAACATGTCCCTAGTGAGCCTCTAGTTGACTAGCTTGTTGATCAATAGATGGTTACGGTTTCCTGACCATGGACATTGGATGTCATTGATAACGGGATCACATCATTAGGAGAATGATGTGATGGACAAGACCCAAACCTGAGCATAGCACTAGATCGTGTAATTCGTTTGCTAAAGCTCTTCTAATGTCAAGTATCATTTCCTTAGACCATGAGATCGTGCAACTCCCGGATGCCGTAGGAATGCTTTGGGTGTACCAAACGTCACAACGTAACTGGGTGGCTATAAAGGTGCACTACAGGTTTCTCCGAAAGTGTGTGTTGGTTTGGCACGGATCGAGACTGGGATTTGTCACTCCGTATGACGGAGAGGTATCTCTGGGCCCACTCGGTAATGCATCATCATAATGAGCTCAATGTGACCAAGTAGTTGGTCACGGGATCATGCATTACGAAACGAGTAAAGTGAGTTGCCGGTAACGAGATTGAACGAGGTATTGGGATACCGACGATCGAATCTCAGGCAAGTAACGTACCGATTGACAAAGGGAATTGTATACGGGATTGCTTGAATCCTCGACATCATGGTTCATCTGATGAGATCATCGTGGAACGTGTGGGAGCCAACATGGGTATCCAGATCCCGCTGTTGGTTATTGGCTAGAGAGGTGTCTCGGTCATGTCTGCATGATTCCCGAACCCGTAGGGTCTACACACTTAAGGTTCGATGACGCTTGGGTTATAAGGAAGGTTTGTATGTGATTACCGAATGTTGTTCGGAGTCCCGAATGAGATCCCGGACATCACGAGGAGTTCCGGAATGGTCCGGAGACAAAGATTTATATATGGGAAGTCCTTATTCGGTCGCCGGAAGTGTTCGGGGGTATATCGGTATTGTACCGGGACCACCGAAAGGGTTCCGGGGGTCCACCGGGAGGGTCCACCTGCCCCGGAGGGCCCTATGGGCTGAATATAGAGGGGAACCAGCCCCTAGGTGGGCTGGGCGCCAAACCCCCTAGGGCCCATGCGCCTAGGGTTGGGGGGAACCCTGGAGGGGGCGCCCCCTTTGGCTTGGGGGGCAAGCCTTCCCCCCTTGGCCGCGGCCCCCCCTCTAGATCCATCTGGAGGGGGCCGGCCCCCCTCTCCCTTGCCCCTATAAATAGAGGGGGGTGGGAGGGCAGCCACACCACATCCAAGGCGCAACCCCTCCCCTCCCCAACACCTCTCCTCCTTCGCGTGAGCTTGGCGAAGCACTGCCGGAGAACTGCCACTCCACCACCACCACGCCGTCGTGCTACTATTGGAGCCTTCTTCCTCAACCTCTCCCTCCTCCTTGCTGGATCAAGGCACGGGAGACATCACCGGGCTGCACGTGTGTTGAACGCGGAGGCACCGTTGTTCGATGCTTGGATCGGATTCTGCCGCGATCTGAATCGCTACATGTACGACTCCTCCAACCGCGTTCTTGCAACGCTTCCGCATCACGATCTTCAAAGGTATGAAGATGCACTCCCCTCTCATTGCTAGTAAACTCCATAGATTGATCTTGGTGATGCGTAGAAATTTTTTAATTTCTGCAACGATCCCCAATAGTGGTATCAGAGCTAGGTCTATGCGTAGTTTCTATGCACGAGTAGAACACAAGTTGTTGTGGGCGTCGATTTTGTCAATTTACTTGCCGTTACTAGTCTTATCTTGATTCAGCGGCATCGTGGGATGAAGCGGCCCGGACCGACCTTACACGTACGCTTACGTGAGACAGGTTCCACCGACTGACATGCACTAGTTGCATAAGGTGGCTAGCGGGTGTCTGTCTCTCCCACTTTAGTCGGATCGGATTCGATGAAAAGGGTCCTTATGAAGGGTAAATAGAAATTGGCATATCACGTTGTGGTTTTGGCGTAGGTAAGAAACGTTCTTGCTAGAAACCTATAGCAGCCACGTAAAAATTTGCAACAACAATTAGAGGACGTCTAACTTGTTTTTGCAGCAAGTGTCATGTGATGTGATATGGCCAGAAGGATGTGATGAATGATATATGTGATGTATGAGATTGATCATGTTCTTGTAATAGGAATCACGAGTTGCATGTCGATGAGTATGACAACCGGCAGGAGCCATAGGAGTTGTCTTAATTTATTTATGACCTGCGTGTCAACTGGAACGTCATGTAATTACTTTACTTTATTGCTAACCGTTAGCCATAGTAGTAGAAGTAATAGTTGGCGAGACAACTTCATGAAGACACGATGATGGAGATCATGATGATGGAGATCATGGTGTTATGCCGATGACGATGATGATCATGGCGCCCCGAAGATGGAGATCAAAAGGAGCAAAATGATATTGGCCATATCATGTCGCTATTTGATTGCATGTGATGTTTATCATGTTTTACATCTTATTTGCTTAGAACGACGGTAGCATAAATAAGATGATCCCTTGCTAAAATTTCAAGAAAGTGTTCCCCCTGACTGTGCACCGTTGCGAAGGTTCGTTGTTCCGAAGCACCACGTGATGATCGGGTGTGATAGGTTCTAACGTTCGCATACAACGAGTGTAAGCCAGATCTACACACGCAATACACTTAGGTTGATTTGACGAGCCTAGCATGTACAGACATGGCCTCGGAACACAAGAGACCGAAAGGTCGAGCATGAGTCGTATAGCAGATACGATCAACATGAAGATGTTCACCGATGATGACTAGTCCGTCTCACGTGATGATCGGACACGGCCTAGTTGACTCGGATCATGTATCACTTAGATGACTAGAGTGATGTCTTTCTGAGTGGGAGTTCATTAATAATTTGATTAGATGAACTTAATTATCATGAACTTAGTCTAAAACCTTTACAATATGTCTTGTAGATCAAATGGCCCACGCTATTGTCAACCTCAACTTCAACGCGTTCCTAGAGAAAACCAAGCTGAAAGACGATGGTAGGAACTATGCGGACTGGGTACGGAACTTGAGGATCATCCTCATAGCTGCCAAGAAAGCATATGTCCTGGAAGCACCGCTAGGTGAAGCACCCGTCCTAGCAAACCAAGACGTTATGAACGCCTGGCAAACATGTGTTGATGATTACTCCCTGGTTCAGTGCGGCATGCTTTACAGCTTAGAACCGGGGCTCCAAAAGCGTTTCGAGCAGCACGGAGCATATGAGATGTTCCAAGAGCTGAAAATGGTTTTCCAAGCTCATGCCCGGGTCGAGAGATATGAAGTCTCCAACAAGTTCTACAGTTGTAAGATGGAGGAGAATAGTTCTGTCAGCGAACACATACTCAAAATGTCTGGGTTGCACAACCGCTTGTCTCAGCTGGGAGTTAATCTCCCGGATGACGCGGTCGTTGACAGAATCCTTCAGTCGCTCCCACCTAGCTACAAGAGCTTTGTGATGAACTTCAATATGCAGGGGATGGAAAAGACCATTCTTGAGGTATATTCGATGCTGAAATCAGCGGAGGTGGAGATCAAAAAGGAACATCAAGTGTTGATGGTGAATAAAACCACTAAGTTCAAGAAAGGCAAGGGTAAAAAGAGCTTCAAGAAAGACGGCAAGGGATTTTCCACGCTCGGTAAGCAAGCTGCCGGGAAGAAGACAAAGAATGGACCCAAGCCTGAGACTGAGTGCTTTTATTGCAAGGGAAACGGTCACTGGAAGCAGAACTGCCCCAAGTACTTAGCGGACAAGAAGGCCGGCAACACCAAAGGAGCTGCGGAATAAGCGGAGACTGGTGAAGGGCGAGGTGATGATGCGCGTCGGAAATGGTTCCAAGGTCGATGTGATCGCTGTCGGCACGCTACCTCTACATTTACCTACGGGATTAGTTTTAAACCTCAATAATTGTTATTTAGTGCCAGCTTTGAGCATGAACATTGTATCTGGATCTCGTTTAATGCGAGATGGCTACTCATTTAAATCCGAGAATAATGGTTGTTCTATTTATATGAGAGATATGTTTTATGGTCATGCCCCGCTGGTCAATGGTTTATTCTTAATGAATCTCGAACGTGATGTTACACATATTCATAGTGTGAATGCCAATAAATGTAAGGTTGATAATGATAGTCCCACATACTTGTGGCACTGCCGCCTTGGTCACATTGGTGTCAAACGCATGAAGAAACTCCCTGCAGATGGACTTTTGGAGTCTCTTGATTATGAATCATTTGACACGTGCGAACCATGCCTCATGGGCAAAATGACCAAGACTCCGTTCTCCGGAACAATGGAGCGAGCAACCAACTTATTGGAAATCAAACATACTGATGTGTGCGGTCCAATGAGTGTTCGCGGTGGCTATCGTTATGTTCTCACCCTCACTGATGACTTAAGTAGATATGGGTATGTCTACTTGATGAAACACAAGTCTGAGACCTTTGAAAAGTTCAAGGAATTTCAGAGTGAGGTTGAGAATCAACGTGATAGGAAAATAAAGTTCTGACGATCAGATCGTGGGGGAGAATATTTGAGTCACGAATTTGGCGCACACTTAAGGAAATGTGGAATTGTTTCACAACTCACGCCGCTTGGAACACCTCAGCGTAATGGTGTGTCCGAATGTCGTAATCGCACTCTGTTGGACATGGTGCGATCTATGATGTCTCTTACCGACCTACCGCTATCATTTTGGGGATATGCTTTAGAGACTGCCGCATTCACTTTAAATAGGGCTCCGTCGAAATCCGTTGAGACGACACCGTATGAATTTTGGTTTGGGAAGAAACCTAAGCCGTCGTTTCTAAAAGTTTGGGGATGCGATGCTTATGTCAAGAAACTTCAACCTGAAAAGCTCGAACCCAAGTCGGAACAATGCGTCTTCATAGGATACCGGAAGGAAACCATTGGGTATACCTTCTACCTCAGATCCGAAGGCAAGATCTTCGTTGCCAAGAATGGGTCCTTTCTGGAGAAAGAGTTTCTCTCGAAAGAAGTAAGTGGGAGGAAAGTGGAACTTGATGAGATGACTCTTCTCGAACCCGAGAGTAGCGCAGCACAAGAAAATGTTTCTGTCGTGCCTGCACCGACTAGAGAGGAGGTTAATGATGACGATCATGATCAAGTTACCACTGAACTTCGTAGGTCCACAAGGACACGTTCCGCACCAGAGTGGTACGGCAACCCTGTCCTGGAAATCATGTTGTTAGACAACGGTGAACCTTCGAACTATGAAGAAGCGATGGCGGGCCCGGATTCCGACAAATGGCTTGAAGCCATGAAATCCGAGATAGGATCCATGTATGAAAACGAAGTATGGACTTTGACTGACTTGCCCAATGATCGGCGAGCCATAGAAAATAAATGGATCTTTAAGAAGAAGACAGACGCGGATGGTAATGTGACCATCTATAAGGCTCGGCTTGTCGCTAAGGGTTATCGACAAGTTCAAGGGGTTGACCACGATGAGACTTTCTCACCCGTAGCGAAGCTGAAGTCCGTCCGAATCATGTTAGCAATTGCCGCGTTCTATGATTATGAGATATGGCAAATGGACGTCAAAACGGCATTCCTTAATGGTTTCCTTAAGGAAGAATTGTATATGATGCAGCCAGAAGGTTTTGTCGATCCTAAGAATGCTGACAAGGTGTGCAAGCTCCAACGCTCAATCTATGGGCTGGTGCAAGCATCTCGGAGTTGGAACATTCGCTTTGATGAGATGATCAAAGTGTTTGGGTTTACACAGACTTATGGAGAAGCCTGTGTTTACAAGAAAGTGAGTGGGAGCTCTGTAGCATTTCTCATATTATATGTGGATGGCATACTATTGATGGGAAATGATATAGAAATCTTGGAAAGCATAAAGGCCTACTTGAATAAGTGTTTTTCAATGAAGGACCTTGGAGAAGCTGCTTATATATTAGGCATCAAGATCTGTAGAGATAGATCGAGACGCCTCATTGGTCTTTCACAAAGCACGTACCTTGACAAGATATTGAAGAAGTTCAATATGGATCAGTCCAAGAAGGGGTTCTTGCCTGTATTGCAAGGTGTGAGATTGAGCATGGCTCAATGCCCGACCACGGCAGAAGATAGAGAAAAGATGAGTGTCATCCCCTATGCCTCGGCCATAGGGTCTATTATGTATGCCATGCTGTGTACTAGACCTGATGTAAACCTTGCCGTAAGTTTGGTAGGAAGGTACCAAAGTAATCCCGGCATGGAACACTGGACAACGGTCAAGAATATCCTGAAGTACCTGAAAAGGACTAAGGATATGTTTCTCGTTTATGGAGGTGACGAAGAGCTCGTCGTAAAGGGTTACGTCGACGCTAGCTTTGACACAGATCTGGATGACTCTAAGTCACAAACCGGATACGTGTATATTTTGAATGGTGGGGCAGTCAGCTGGTGCAATTGCAAGCAAAGCGTCGTGGCGGGATCTACATGTGAAGCGGAGTACATGGCAGCCTCGGAGGCAGCACATGAAGCAATCTGGATGAAGGAGTTCATTAGCGACCTAGGAGTTATTCCCAATGCGTCGGGCCCGACGACTCTCTTCTGTGACAACACTGGAGCTATTGCCCTAGCCAAGGAGCCCAGGTTTCACAAGAAGACCAGGCATATCAAGCGTCGCTTCAACTCCATTCGTGAAAATGTTCAAGATGGAGACATAGATATTTGTAAAGTGCATACGGACCTGAATGTCGCAGATCCGTTGAGTAAACCTCTTCCACGAGCAAAACATGATCAACACCAGAACTCTATGGGTGTTCGATTCATCACAATGTAACTAGATTATTGACTCTAGTGAAAGTGGGAGACTGTTGGAAATATGCCCTAGAGGCAATAATAAAATGGTTATTATTATATTTCCTTGTTCATGATAATTGTCTATTGTTCATGCTATAATTGTGTTATCCGGAAATCGTAATACATGTGTGAATACATAGACCACAACATGTCCCTAGTGAGCCTCTAGTTGACTAGCTCGTTGATCAATAGATGGTTACGGTTTCCTGACCATGGACATTGGATGTCATTGATAACGGGATCACATCATTAGGAGAATGATGTGATGGACAAGACCCAATCCCGAGCATAGCACTAGATCATGTAGTTCGTTTGCTAAAGCTTTTCTAATGTCAAGTATCATTTCCTTAGACCATGAGATCGTGCAACTCCCGGATGCCGTAGGAATGCTTTGGGTGTACCAAACATCACAACGTAACTGGGTGGCTATAAAGGTGCACTACAGGTATATCCGAAAGTGTCTGTTGGGTTGGCACGGATCGACACTGCGATTTGTCACTCTGTATGACGGAGAGGTATCTCTGGGCCCACTCGGTAATGCATCATCATAATGAGCTCAATGTGACCAAGTAGTTGGTCACGGGATCATGCATTACGGAATGAGTGACGTGACTTGCCGGTAACGAGATTGAACGAGGTATTGGGATACCGACGATCGAATCTCGGGCAAGTAACGTACCGATTGACAAAGGGAATTGTATACGGGATTGCTTGAATCCTCGACATCGTGGTTCATCCAATGAGATCATCGTGGAACGTGTGGGAGCCAACATGGGTATCCAGATCCCGCTGTTGGTTATTGGCTAGAGAGGTGTCTCGGTCATGTCTGCATGATTCCCGAACCCGTAGGGTCTACACACTTAAGGTTCGATGACGCTAGGGTTATAAGGAAGGTTTGTATGTGATTACCGAATGTCTTTCAGAGTCCCGGATGAGATCCCGGACGTCACGAGGAGTTCCGGAATGGTCCGGAGACGAAGATTTATATATGGGAAGTCCTTATTCGGTCGCCGGAAGTGTTCAGGGGTATATCGGTATTGTACCGGGACCACCGAAAGGGTTCCGGGGGTCCATCGGGAGGGTCCACCTGCCCCGGAGGGCCCTATGGGCTGAATATAGAGGGGAACCAGCCCCTAGGTGGGCTGGGTGCCAAACCCCCCATAGGGCCCATGCGCATAGGGTTGGGGGGAAACCCTGGAGGGGGCGCCCCCTTTGGCTTGGGGGGCAAGCCTTCCCCCCTTGGCCGCCGCCCCCCCTCTAGATCCATCTGGAGGGGGCCGGCCCCCTCTCCCTTGTCCCTATAAATAGAGGGGGGGGTGGCAGGGCAGCCGCACCAGATCCAAGGCACATCCCCTCCCCTCCCCAACACCTCTCCTCCTCCGCGTGAGCTTGGCGAAGCCCTGCCGGAGAACTGCCACTCCTCCACCACCACGCCGTCGTGCTGCTGTTGGAGCCTTCTTCCTCAACCTCTCCCTCCTCCTTGCTGGATCAAGGCGCGGGAGACGTCACCGGGCTGCACGTGTGTTGAACACGGAGGCACCATTGTTCGGTGCTTGGATCGGATTCTACCGCGATCTGAATTGCTACGTGTACGACGCCTCCAACCGCGTTCTTGCAACGCTTCCGCATCGCGATCTTCAAAGGTATGAAGATGCACTCCCCTCTCGTTGCTAGTAAACTCCATAGATTGATCTTGGTGATGCGTAGAAATTTTTTAATTTCTGCAACGATCCCCAACACTCCCTCCCTATCCGCGAGGACGACAAGGTGCAGGTCGACTGCGACCTTCTCCTTCGAAGCTGCATCTCAAGTACAAAGATTATTCCAATTGAAGAAGCAAAATCCACTCGAAGGCAAACACAAGCATATTCAGAGATAAACCAAGTTCAGATAAATCCTAAAGTTCCGGACGACGGATCAAAAGTATTCGAGCATCAAGCCCGAAGAAGTTTAAAGATTACACAATCACTCGGAATTCCGAGGCAAATAAAGGTGGAGCATAATGTTTTTGGGTCACGCGTCAGGAGAAGGACTGGCTGGGTCGCAGAAACTGTCAAGGTCTATGCTGTCTGCAATACGAGTGGCAGCGTCAAGGAAAGTGTCCATGAAGGATTGGAAGGTGTGCCTCTTTGTGTTAGCAACCTTGAGCTCCGCCAGCTTGTCTTCTTTGACGTCTTTGCAGTGCACTCGGACTAAGGACAACGCGACATCAGTGCCACAGCAAGCAGGCTACTTCTTCCACTCTTGCACTCGGTCAGGAATTTGATTCAGTCGAGCCATTAGAGACTCGAGGTCTTGAGACAGTTCCGCCTGAGGCCAGAGTTCAGCATCAACCCGAGTCATCGCTGCCTTCAGGCGAGCAAGATAAGCAACCGCGCTGTCCATGCGAGATTCCAACTGCAGCACATTCATCGCAACATCATCCTTGACTGGACAATTTATGGGATCGAGACCCGTCTCGACCCGCCCAGTTTCCGCTTCAAAGTCTTGGCAAAGCTCTGCACAGTCGAGTAAATGATGAGTCGACGATATAATCAAGCTGGACAGTCGACCGTAATAAGTCAGTCAATCATCAGTACCTTCAAGTTTTAGGACCAGCTTTGCGACAAGCTGGCCCAGATAAGACTCCAACGCGCCCTTCTTGGCCTTGAGGCTCCCAAGCTCGTTAGTCAGCATGTCCTTTTCTTTCTTCAGTCGCTCGACCTCCCGATTGGCGTCAGAGACAACAGTCTTCAGTTTGGAGTTCTCCTCTTCTAACTTGCCGACTGAAGCAAGCTTCTTGTCAGCAAGTGCCGTTTTCTCTCGCGCTTCCTTCTGTGCAGCAGCAAGATCCAGATCCTTCTTCTCCAAAGCCTGCTTCATTTTCTCTAAAGAAATAACATTCTTCAGACGGGCTTGGAGTTGACGGTTTTCACTACATACATCTGCTCAAGTGGAGTCACTCGGTTCAAAAATGGAAAGGAAAAGGGCCGGCAATGAGAAAGACAGTTGACAATTGGTTACCTCCCATGGTAGCTACTTCATCACGAGCAGTCTTGAGATTCTTCTGGGCCAATTCCAGATCAAGGTTGACGCTGATTTGCTGCTTACTCATTGCGGAAAGCTGAGCCCCAAGATCACAAGATTTCTGCAGTTTAAGCCATATCAGTTGACCGAGATAAAAGACATCACAGTGATAGCTACTCTAAGACTACCGCCGAATCAAACATTCAACGGCAGTCTCGGGGACTACATCCAGTGGGTGCACTTGGCGTGCCCCCACTGGTTTGAATAAACACTCGACATGGTCTGCCCAGTGCGAGAATAAAAAAATAGTTCTCAGACCATAGTCGACTGCCCGCAGTCAACCACGGTCTCGGGGACTACACCCAGTGGGTGCACTTAGCGTGCCCCCACTGGCTCTGGTGTCATTCGACCTGGCCAGTCCAGACCGAGTGACAAAATTCGGCTTCTCAGACCACAGTCGACTGCCCGCAGTCAACTATGGTCTCGGGGACTACACCCAGTGGGTGCACTAAGAGTGCCCCCACTAGTTCAAAGATTCAACCCAAGACAACTCAAATTGACTCGTGCAACTTCAAAACAGTCACACCCCAGTGGGTGATCGGACGAGAAATATGATCAATCGGAAATCAACTAACCTGGACATTGGTCTGCAGAGCAGCTCCGGTGTTGAAGGGCACCTGACTGGCCTCATGCACCACTTTCATTTGCCCCATCACAAGGTTCAGCTGAAGAAGACCTTCCTTGGCGGCAGACGGTGGGTCGTCCGGGGTTTGATACGCAGTGAAAAGCGATGATGGCAGAGCAGTCAGAGCAACCGCTGGGTCTGATGTGTGGGGTTGTATTGGTACAGCAGAAGTCTGAGCAGCTGGTCCTGATGGGCAATCAGTCGACAACGGGATAGCGAAAGTGACGTTGGTACGTGCCGGATCTGACGATCGCTCGACTGCCGTCCCAGGCATCTCAGTCGGCTGGGGAACCTGGGCCTCAGGCGCTTTCCCGCTCAGTTCCTTGTCCCTCCTCCTCCTTCCCCTCAGCGGTACTTCTTCTTCATCGTCCGGGAGCACAACAACGTCCCGTGGCACTGCAACAAACAGAGAAAGTCAAGGATATAGCTGACAAACAATCCAGTCGTCCAAACAAACTCGAGTCGGGTAGACTTACTAGCTTTGGAGGTAGCTGCGTCGTCGGTTTCCTCGTTGTCTGGGGTCTTGTCGATATCCATATCAGTCGCAGCCGAGGCCGGGCTGTAAAGTTTCATCATCCACTCGGTCAGTACAAGAGAATCAGTCAGAACAAGAAAATATGGAGAGAACATTTACCCAGAAGCAACAGGAACGTCCATCCTGATCCTAGGCAAGGTCTTCCGAGCCTTCGAAGGATTGATCTTGGGCTGCTTGGTGACCTTCTCAGCCAATTCCGGAGTCGAAGACCGAGCGCGCTTTTGAGATGGAGCGCTCAAGGCCACAGCCTTGCCGCGCCTACCCGCGGGATCATGGTGTTGCTTGGATCGACGTTTAGAACGAGGTGGTGAGGCGGCTACCACCTCGTCGTCTGACTCATCGCTCTCATCTTCATCATCGTCGGCTGGTGACTCCCACTCGCCGCTCTCCTCCACGCTGTCCTCGCCTTCATGGTACTGCTCCAGAGCTTGTTAGCCATTGGGCATTGAGTACATCTCTGTATAAATCTACAAAACAAGGAGCCGAGTGGAAATCAGTCGGATCAACAAACAGTCAGAAAACACATCCAAATTCAATCAGTTGTAATGGCCAAACCTTGTCTGGCTGGTTGCTGTCGCTGAAAGGTTTGACTCTCCTGGCGCCCCTGGGGTTATCCTTGTTCCCGGTGATGCCGCTCAGCCACTCGGCCACTGTTTTGGCCGTCACCTCCTCCGGATGAACCCGAGTGGTATCACCAGCCCCGGAGTACATCCACATGGAGTGGTCACGAGCTTGGAGTGGTTGAATGCGCCGACTAAGGAACACCTCCAGCAGATCCATGCCGGTGACGCCTTGGTTGATCAGTTGAACTACCCTCTCGACCAACATGCCCGTCTCCGCCTTCTCCGCGGCGGTCACTTTCAACGAAGATGGAGTCTGAACACAATCAAAAGAGAAAGGGGGAAGTCCAGTCGAGTGACCTGGGGTCGCAATATCCTGGCAATAGAACCAGGTCGACTGCCAGCCCCTGACCGACTCAGGAAGAGTCATCGGAGGGAAAGAACTCCTCTTCCTCTTCTGAATACCCAGACCCCCACACATCTGGATAACATGGGTTTTCTCGTTGTTCGAGTTCGCTTTCTTCACTGTTTGGGAGCGGATAGTGAAAATGTGCTTGAAAAGACCCCAGTGCGGTCGACACCCCAGGAAATTCTCGCACATGGACACGCATGCGGCAAGATATGTGATGGTGCTGGGAGTGAAGTGATGGAGTTGAGCCCCAAAAAAATTCAAGAAACCTCGAAAGAAGGGGTGCGGAGGAAGCGAGAAGCCGCGGTCGACATGAGTGGCGAGCAGAACACACTCACCCGGTCGCGGCTGTGGCTCCGTTTCCCCCTCCGGCAGCCACGCAGACTCGTGGACGATCAGCCCTAGCTCGGCCATATCGTCCAAGTCTTCCTGTTGAAGTGAAGATCGGATCCAATCTCCCTGGATCCAACCCGACGGCAGCCCCGAGCGCGATGAAGATCCCCGATTCGTCTTCTTGCTTTTCGCCGCCCCGTCGCCTTCTTCGCGCATTCCAGCGCCGCTGTTTTCTCCTTCCCCATGGCGGCGGAGCGGCGGCGTCGAGGGTGGAGAAGCCGAACAAGGTAAAGGAGCAAGAGGAAGAAGAGGGAGAATGGGCACGCACAGTGCGGACGCCTCGGCCTCGCCGCTTTTAAGGGCCTACTTCCGAGTGGCTGTCGCGTGGGTCTGGGCGATCCTGTCAAATCCCTTAACAGTCGCACATAGGATACGTGGCGATCCTGTCAAATGTCCTGCTTATCTACTCCGCTTACCACGGCGCGCTTCCACCAAAATTTTGAATCCCGCGAAATCCGGGATCCCCTACAACCGATCACGCCAAAGATTCTATGTCAAAGATAACACTCGACAGATGACGTGATAAAACCAGTCTGTCATTTCTGAATTGATCAAGGTGACTGAAACGAAGCCGAAGTCCCAACAACTGGCATCCATTTGGAGGAGAAAGCAAGAGCCAGAGCAAGGTCAACTTCAACCTTCTTTTCACTTGGACCTCAATCCATTCGGGGGCTAATGATGAGGACATACACCTGGGGTAGGGTAATAGGCCTGACCTATACCTCCTACCTAAGGTCCTTGTCCTAGAAGCAAAGAGGTTCAGGAGTAAATAGAGGGGACCCAACAAAGGTGTCGAGTGCAATCCACTCGACCTACCATTCACTCGGAGACCCCCCTTGTTTATGTCACTCGACCACTAAACCACTCGACGTGTAGAAGACCTAAAGCCACTCCGCGCAGCAACGGTCGGGCATTTACTCTTAGACTTAATAGTCATTTATATTACTTTACTGCAGACATTACGTGTAACGCTCCTACTTTATGAACACTGAACTCCTTGTAACGTGGACTGGCTGGGGTCCTGGCGCACTCTATATAAGCCACCCCCTGCACTGGCACAAGGGTTCGCACCCCCTGTAACACACACGCATGTAATCCAGTCGACCGCCTCCGGGCTCCGAGACGTAGGGCTGTTACTTCCTCCGAGAAGGGCCTGAACTCGTAAAACTTGTGCGTACAGCTTCTCCATAGCTAGGACCTTGCCTTTACATCCCTACCCCCATTCTACTGTTAGACATAGAACCACGACAGTGCCCTATTTAATGTGAATGCAGCTGTCTCTAATGCATAACCCCAGAACGATAGTGGTAAATCGGTAAGAGACATCATAGATTGCACTATATCCATTAAAGTACGGTTATGACGTTCGGACACACCATTATGGTGTGGTGTTCCAGGTGGCATGAGTTTGTGAAACTATTCCACATTGTTTTAATTGAAGGCCAAACTTGTAACTCAAATATACGTCCGTGATTAAATCGCAAAAAAACTTTTATTTTCTTGTTACAATGATTCTCCACTTCACTCTGAAATTCTTTGAACTTTTCAACTGTTTCAGTTTCATTAAGTAGATATACCCATATCTGCTCAAATCATCTGTGAAGGTCAGGAAATAACGATACCCGCCACGAGCCTCAACACTCATCGGACTGCATACATCGGTATGTATTATTTCCAATAATTCAGTAGCTCGCTCCATTGTCCTGGAGAACGGAGTCTTAGTCATCTTGCCCATGAGGCATGGTTCGCAAGCATCAACTGATTCATAATCAAGTGATTCCAAAAGCCCGTCAGCATGGATTTTCTTCATGCGCTTTACACCAATATGACCTAAACGGCAGTGCCACAAATAAGTTGCACTATCATTATTAACTTTGCATATTTTGGCTTCAATATTATGAATATGTGTATCACTACGATCGAGATCCAACAAACCATTGTCATTGGGTGTATGACCATAGAAGGTTTTATTCATGTAAACAGAACAACAATTATTCTCTAACTTAAATGAATAAACGTATTGCAATAAACATGATCAAATCATATTCATGCTCAACGCAAACACCAAATAACACTTATTTAGGTTCAACACTAATCCCGAAAGTATAGGGAGTGTGTGATGATGATCATATCAATCTTGAAACTACTTCCAACAGACATCGTCACTTCACCCTTAACTAGTCTCTGTTCATTCTGCAACTCCCGTTTCGAGTTACTAATCTTAGCAACTGAACTAGTATCAAATACTAAGGGGTTGCTATAAACACTAGTAAAGTACACATCAATAACATGTATATCAAATATACCTTTGTTCACTATGCCATCCTTCTTATTCGCCAAGTATCTAGGGCAGTTCCACTTCTAGTGACCAGTCCCTTTGCAGTAGAAGCACTTAGTCTCAGGCTTAGGTCCAGACTTGGGCTTCTTCACTTGAGCAGCAACTTGCCTGCCGTTCTTCTTGAAGTTCCCCTTCTTTGCCCTTTTTCTTGAAACTAGTGGTCTTGTCAACCATCAACACTTGATATTTTTCTTGATTTCTACCTTCGTCGATTTCAGTATCACGAAGAGCTTGGGAATCGTTTCCGTTATCCCTCGCATATTATAGTTTATCACGAAGTTCTAGTAACTTGGTGATAGTGACTAGAGAACTCTATCAATCACTATCTTATCTAGAAGATTAACTCCCACTTGATTCAAGTGATTGTAGTACTCAGACATTCTGAGCACATGCTCACTAGCTGAGCAATTCTCCTCCATCTTGTGGGCAAAGTACTGTCAGAGGTCTCATACCTCTCGGCACAGGCATGAGTATGAAATACCAATTTCAACTCTTAGAACATCTTATATGCTCCATGGCGTTCAAAACATTTTTGAAGTCCCGGTTCTAAGCCATAAAGCATGGTGCACTAAACTATCAAGTAGTCATCATACCGAGCTTTTGTCAAAATGTTCATAACGTCTGCATCTGCTCCTGCAATAGTTCTGTCACCTAGCGGTGCATCAAGGACATAATACTTCTGTGCAGCAATGAGGTTAATCCTCAGATCACGGACCAAGTCCGCATCATTGCTACTAACATCTTTCAACTTAGTTTTCCCTAGGAACATATCAAAATAAAACAGGGGAGCTAAACGCGAGCTATTGATCTACAACATAGATATGCTAATACTACCAGGACTAAGTTCATGATAAATTTAAGTTCAATTAATCATATTACTTAAGAACTCCCACTTAGATAAACATCCCTCTAATCCTCAAAGTGATCACGTGATCCATATCAACTAAACCATGTCCGATCATCACGTGAGATGGAGTAGTTTCAATGGTGAACATCACTATGTTGATCATATCTATATGATTCACGCTCGACCTTTCGGTCTCAGTGTTCCGTGGCCATATCTGTTATATGCTATGCTCGTCAAGTTTAACCTGAGTATTCCGCGTGTGCAACTGTTTTGCACCCGTTGTATTTGAACGTAGAGCCTATCACACCCGATCATCACGTGGTGTCTCAACACGACGAACTTTCGCAACGGTGCATACTCAGGGAGAACACTTATACCTTGATAATTTAGTGAGAGATCATCTTATAATGCTACCGTCGATCTAAGCAGAATAAGATGCATAAAAGATAAACATCACATGCAATCAATATAAGTGATATGATATGGCCATCATCATCTTGTGCTTGTGATCTCCATCCCTGAAGCACCGTCATGATAACCATCGTCACCGGCGCGACACCTTGATCTCCATCGTAGCATCGTTGTCGTCTCGCCAACTATTGCTTCTACGACTATCGCTACCGCTTAGTGATAAAGTAAAGCAATTACAGGGCGATTGCATTGCATACAATAAAGTGACAACCATATGGCTCCTGCCAGTTGCCGATAACTCAGTTACAAAACATGATCATCTCATACAATAAAATATAGTATCAGGCCTTGACCATATCACATCACAACATGCCCTGCAAAAACAAGTTAGACGTCCTCTACTTTGTTGTTGCAAGTTTTACGTGGCTGCTACGGGCTGAGCAAGAACCGTTCTTACCTACGCATCAAAACCACAACGATAGTTTGTCAAGTTGGTGCTGTTTTAACCTTCGCAAGGACCGGGCGTAGCCACACTCAGTTCAACTAAAGTTGGAGAAACTGACACCCGCTAGTCACCTGTGTGCATAGCATGGCGGTAAAACCAGTCTCGCGTAAGCATACGCGTAATGTCGGTCCGGGCCGCTTCATCCAACAATACCGACGAACCAAAGTGTGACATGCTGGTAAGCAGTATGACTTATATCGCCCACAACTCACTTGTGTTCTACTCGTGCATATTACATCAACGCATAAAACCTGGCTCGGATGCCACTGTTGGGAAGCGTAGTAATTTAAAAAAAAACCTACGCACACGCAAGATCATGGTGATGCATAGCAACGAGAGGGGAGAGTGTTGTCCACGTACCCTCGTAGACCGAAAGCAGAAGCGTTAGCACAACGCGGTTGATGTAGTCGTACGTCTTCACGATCTGACCGATCAAGTACCGAACGCACGGCACCTCCGAGTTCAGCACACGTTCAGCTCGATGACGTCCCTCGAACTCCGATCCAGCCGAGCTTTGAGGGAGAGTTCCGTCAGCACAACGGCGTGGTGACGATGATGATGTTCTACCGACGCAGGGCTTCGCCTAAGCACCGCTACGATATTATCGAGGTGGATTATGGTGGAGGGGGCACCGCACACGGCTAAGAGATCAAGAGATCAATTGTTGTGTCTATGGGGTGCCCCCTCCTCCGTATATAAAGGGGGGAGGAGGAGAGCCAAGGGGGTGGCGCGCCCTAGGAGGGGGAAACCTACTCCAAGTAGGTTTGCCCCTCCCTTTCCTAGTCCAAGAAGG